>NC_041395.2:200948864-200983864 GCF_900747795.2 Erpetoichthys calabaricus
TTAGAGTATATGGACAAAAAACAGGTTCCAGTTATGACCATTACGCGTAGAATTTCGAAATGAAACCTGCCTAACTTTTGTAAGTAAGCTGTAAGGAATGAGCCTGCCAAATTTCAGCCTTCTACCTACACGGGAAGTTGGAGAATTAGTGATGAATGAGTCAGTCAAACAGGTTCCAGTTATGACCATTACGCGTAGAATTTCGAAATAAAACCTGCCTAACTTTTGTAAGTAAGCTGTAAGGAATGAGCCTGCCAAATTTCAGACTTCTACCTACACGGGAAGTTGGAGAATTAGTGATGAGTGAGTCAGTCAGACAGGTTCCAGTTATGACCATTACGCGTAGAATTTCGAAATAAAACCTGCCTAACTTTTGTAAGTAAGCTGTAAGGAATGAGCCTGCCAAATTTCAGACTTCTACCTACACGGGAAGTTGGAGAATTAGTGATGAGTGAGTCAGTCAGACAGGTTCCAGTTATGACCATTACGCGTAGAATTTCGAAATAAAACCTGCCTAACTTTTGTAAGTAAGCTGTAAGGAATGAGCCTGCCAAATTTCAGACTTCTACCTACACGGGAAGTTGGAGAATTAGTGATGAGTGAGTCAGTCAGTCAGTCAGTCAGTCTGTCAGTGAGTCAGTGAGGGCTTTGCCTTTTATTAGTATAGATAACTCAAAATGTTCTTCAGCTGTTGTTTTAAACTTGTCGTAATATCATTGTAGTTATTGACTAGAGCTGTGTGTTCGCAAGCTGTGTGTGATATGTGAGCATCTCTCAGGTGATACAAGAGGAGAACACAAAAACAAACATCCAAATTTAAAAGACAAATAATAATAATGGGGAAAAACATTACCCTTGAAAAACATAATGGCTGGACCCATGGCTCTGTGTTCAGATTCGCTTTACTTTCATTGCACCTATTCTGTCTCATAGTGTTCCTGCACTCCATCTTACCCACCCCACTATTTTTCCCTCTTCCATGTCTACCACCCTCACCAATTCAAACTCTTCCTGAGCTGACATGGGATTTGCTGTAACATTATGCTCTTACTTTACACTTTGAGTCGATCCATTCTAGAATAAAGGGTGCCCAGAAAAAAACACCAAAAAATGAAGGATTTTAAAGAAAAAGAGCAGGTGAGAGCTATCTTACTCAGCACCTCCACTCCCAAACAGGAAGTTTGCACAGTGTGTGTGTGTGTGTGTCTCTCTTTCTCAGGTCTTATCCACCAACACATTACAACATCTTTAGTGGTGGTAAACGTCTTAAGAGTACCATCATTTTTATAACAGCTATAGAAATTGTCAGACTAAATTAAAAGAATATACAATGAATAACAAAGACAAATGTTAACAATTGTATATATATATATATATATATACTGTATATACCTGTACTAGCAAAATACCCGCGCTTCGCAGCGGAGAAGTAGTGTGTTAAAGAGGTTATGAAAAAGAAAATGTAACATTTTAAAAATAATGTAACATGATTGTCAATGTAATTGTGTTGTCATTGTTATGAGTGTTGCTATACACACACACATAAACATATATATACATATATACATATCTACATATAGACATATGTACATATATATATACATATACACATCCACATATATATATATATCAACATATATATATATACACACATACATACACACATATGTACATATACACATACATAGATACATATACATATATACATATACACATACATAGATAGATACACACACATACATATATATATACACACATACATACATACATACATAGATACACACACACACATATATATATACACACATACATACATAGATACACACACACACACATATATATATATATATATATATTGTAAAGGACAGCCGCGTCCCATGCCCGGCAGGGACGCCTCTGCTACATCTGTTCCGGGGGAGCAGCCATGGACTGTTCAATACCTCCCCCGGGACGCTTGGTGGCAGCCTCCCTGGCAGCCAATGATTCCTCAGACCAGCGCATGGCTCCATGGGAGATGGAGTCCTCCACAGCCTGGTTGGGGGCTCGGATGGCCGCCAGGGGGAGCTGCGTGGAGTCAGCAGCCTGGCTGGTCATACCTTCAGCCCCACCCGGAAGGGCAATTAGGACCAGGTGTCCAAGCACCTGGACCGCTTCCGGGTGGGATATAAAAAGGCCGGCCACCACCACTCGAGAGAGCCAGAGTCGGGAGGAAGAGGACTAAGCCTGAGGAGGAGTGGTGGTGCTGAGGTGGAGAGAAGTGTGAGTTATTTGTGTTGGAACTGCTTTTGGGACTGTGTTGGGCCTGTGGGACACGGGGAAGGCGTGCCCCACGGCTGAAGAGAAAATAAAAGTGCATTTATTAAAGTACGTGCCTCTGCATGAGTCTGTGCCGGGTCGGGCGCTATATAGCGCCTTTTACAATATATATATATATATATACACACAGACACATATATATACATATATATTTACATATCTACATATATACACATATCTACATATATATATATATATACACATCTACATATATATACACACATATATACATATCTACATATATATCTAGACATACATACAAAAATACATTGACAGATATATATATATACATATGTACATATATATATATGTAATTGTGTTGTCACTGTTATGAGTGTTGTCATATATATATATATATATATATATATAATATACACACACACACATAAACATATATATACATATATGTACATATACACATATATATATATACATATACACATCTACATATATATACAAATATATATATATATATATATATATACACACATATCACACATATATATACACATACATATACACACATATACATATATATATATATATATACACATACATATACACACATATACATATATACATATACATACATACACATACATATATATATACACACATACATACATACACACACATATATATATATTTACATATCTACATATATATACACATATATATATATATACATATCTACATATATATACAAATATATATATATACATATCTACACATATATATACATATCTACATATATCTAGACATACATATATACAGACATACATATATATATATATATATATATATATATATATATATATATATATATATATATATATATATATATATATACATGGAAGAGAAGGTCTGTGATACGGTTTGCATATTTGGATCTCCAACTGCAATATATATATATATATATATATATTCATATAAATGAATGTCAACCTTTTGTAGGGTCTGTCCCTGAGACTTATTAATTGTCATTGCTAAGCAGAGCCTTAGTGGAAATTGGAGGTGTTTGAATTGAAATGGGAGATCAGAGGGTATAACGGGGATGCGAGGAATAAAAACTCTCTCCCCTGAGCCACCGCCAGTAAAAATAGTTGCCTGAATGAGGTTCTTTTGGAGACACGTGACCTGAAGTCTCGTGCCGTCACAAAGTTTCAGTGGCTGTACGGAAATCCACAATCGGTTTCATATTGTTGTCGTACCTTATCAATTGTGTAATGTGTTTTTTGAATAGGTTTGATTCATGGAAGTGATCACTCCTGCTGCGTTCAGTCACTTCACGTGAGCCGCTGTCTTGTGTGATGTTGCGATGTCCACGGGTTTATTTAATGTTAGCTAAGATCCGGCAGTTAAAAGTTTCTGGCCACAGCAATTTTAACTCTGTCACAAAGTGATCCAAACTGTCGTTTATACCTGGTGTCTTCTCATTAAACTTGTATCTCGCGAATATGGCATTGCAAACGGCAGCGGGTCAGTTCACGTGCTTACATGGGAGGCGTGATGACGCGATATATTTTGATATATATCAAAATACCCGCACTTTGCAGCGGCAAAGTACCGCTTTAAAATTTTTATTAAGAAGAAAAGTAAACCTTTTTAAACTGAGGGAAAATGAATCAATAATTATTTCTTAAGGATCTCTTTGTATACCATATTGTCAGTTCACCCTTCCGGTTGTAATATGACCAAGCTGTGTGCTGAGCTTACTCTTGAGCATGAAATCTAACGTGGTTTGTGCCCTTCAGAATGAAAACAGCATTTACCTTTTTAATAAAAGGCGAGCTTTTAAGCCTGAGAAATCACCCTGTAAATGCACACGTTTAATTGTACATGTGTTAATATGTATGGTTACACAGTATTAAAAGACACTCAACAACGTCATTTACCTTTGTTCCCGCGTTTGATAAAAGGCGAGCTTTTAAGCCTGAGAAATCACCCTGCAAATGCACATGTTTAATTGCACATGTTAATATGTACACTTACACAGTATTAAAAGACACTCAACAATTAACGTCATTTACCTTCGTTCCTGCGTTTGACTCGTGCTGTAAATCTCTTCCTTGTTTTCACTTCACGTGATCACGTAGGAGGCGTAATACGTGATGACGTGATACGTGACTCCGCCTCCTCCATTAGAGTATATGGACAAAAAACAGGTTCCAGTTATGACCATTACGCGTAGAATTTCGAAATGAAACCTGCCTAACTTTTGTAAGTAAGCTGTAAGGAATGCGCCTGCCAAATTTCAGCCTTCTACCTACACGGGAAGTTGGAGAATTAGTGATGAGTGAATCAGTCAGTCAGTCAGTCAGTCAGTCAGTGAGGGCTTTGCCTTTTATTAGTATAGATACACATACACACACACACACGTATACATATTGGCCGGAATGTAAACACTCCGAAATTTCACTACAGTCGCCTGGTGTATCTCCCACATTGTCATCAGTTTGGGTGCTGGATGGGTATTCTCATCAAAGTCTTCAATGCTGATAAAGTGCAGATATTTTATAATTTGTGAAAACTTACACTCAGACATAATTCCCCCAAAGAATGGCAGCACTGACAGCATTTTTACATCCCGTGGGATTCTCGATTCTAACACTTATGCAAGACACATCTGTACAGTTGCCCAAATGACGCTCAGGACTAATGCCTTTAGCACGGTTTTCGCAGCCCGAGTAATGCTCGAGTATAACGCTATGGAGGTTAAAAGAGCTGCTTGCCTTTTGCCGCACGAATTGGAAGAAGCACCTGTGACTGTACTGAGCTGCCATTTTTATTGGTTCTACAGCTATATATGATGTAATGCCAGCTCATTCTTTTGGCGATTCATCCCTGGCTGATGGAACTTGTCCAGCAGCACTGGAATAACAATGTGTGTGCAGCTGACTGCTCCGATTACATAAGGAAAACTGGATGTTGCTGTGAATTGCACTTTGATGTTTCGCAGTTCAACCACAGTGTAAGGAAATCTTATATATCTGAATGACAATAGGATAATATCATCCTATACAGCTGGCAATGCACGACTCAGTGATGATTGAGAAATACCAAATTGGTCAGAAAGTTTACATTGAAAAGCTCCTGTGGTTAAAAACTTGCGAGTGGGCAGAACTTGCAAAGGAGCAGGTAGAGCACAATTCCTCAAAGTCTACCTTTGTAAAGCCGGCACCAGTTCAGTACAAAGCTCCAAGAGCATAGCTCTTGGAAATCAAAATTGATTTTGAAGTCAGTCTTCATCATCATCTATAAATATAAGGGTTCATACACATTTTTCCATGACTTTTCAGTTATTCTAAGGCAAATTTCCATGACAATATGTTCTCTGAAATTTCTGTGTAAATTTAAAAAATAATAATAAAAATTCATGTCAAATTTACCAAAATATTGTTAAACTAAAATAATGACAAGATATGTGGTTTCATACAAAATAAAGATTTATTTAAATATTGCTAACACTCCAGTACAATGTAATCCCTGAAAAACATTATGTAGCCCTAATTAACATAAATGATTGGAAGGCAACAATAAATAAAAAAAAAAAATACAAATAAGTAAATGTGTTTAGTAACACTGACATTAACTTCAGTAGGCAGTAGTATCAGGGTGGAAACTGTCCATTGGAATAAAAGATATTGTTGTTTAAATCACTAACATATTAAATCACTAACTTAATGTTAACAAATGACAGCCTTCTTTCTTTGAATCCCACAACAACAATCCATACAAAGTTTATTGTTTAATTTCTGCAAGCTTTTCATCAATTTCTTTTGCAGTTCACCGCAAACTGTTGGATTTAGTGATGAAGGTCAGATTGCTTGTAGCTTCTGCTTTCTCAGCTTATTCATCAGCTGATTTCTCGAGGGCGCAAATGTCATTCTCCACCCTAGCCCTCTCAGAAGCCTTAGCCTTTCAATTCATCCATCTGTGAGGGTCTTCCGCTTCAACTCAACAACTTGCTTTTCTTTCTTTCTCTTCTCCTCATCCAGGTAGGCATAGTACTTCTGTCTGGCTTCTGCAGCTGAAAGGAGTAGCTCTTTTGTGATCTCCACCTTGGTTATGCCCCCAACAGACCTAACATGGTTAACAATGAGCCTCTGAGCCACCAGTGACCTCTCCTTCTGATTCATCACAATCAGTTCTTTGTTAATGAAAAACCCTCTCTCCATGCTGGCCTGTCCATGTGACAAGACCAGTAGAATCTTGAACACATTCCACACTCTGGAAAATTATGATTTTGTCCCCATTGTCTCATACAGCAGGGTGTTCTGTCCGCTCTATCTGTTTTGGGGTCAAATTCACTAAATTTTGCCTAAACAGCTTCCAAATCATAGTACTCCCTAAACTCTCTAAGGACATCATCACACATTGCCTCATCTATGTGTTTAGCTTCAACAAGTATGTGCAGCATTCTTTTCAACTGACTGGCACATAGCTCCTTAGATTCAGCCATGCATCTTGGGTCAAGTCACTTCATGCTTCTCACTAATTTGTGATGCACTGTAGCCTTTTTCAGCAACTTATCAAGAAGTGTAATCAAAAGCAACATGCAGTCTATCTTCATCTGTAGTATCTGCCTTTCTGAAATGTTTTTGGAAGACCTCACTTGTTTCAGTGTGGCCTCTGCTGCAAATCCAATGTCAATCTTAGAACTTGTCCTGAAAAGGGACATGAAGGAGCTTCAGGGTGGTTGAAGCCTCATCCATGTGATTTTCCTTTATAAATCATCCCATAAGCCCTGTAAACAATTAAAATGAAGAGATTTTATTTTCCAGTTTTATCACCCATAATTTGGAAACTTACAAGTCATATTCCCTTCTTTCATTTAAACAGACAAAATAAGTGATTACACATTCTTATCTTAGATGATACAAGTACGCCAGTGGTTCTTTTCACAATGAGTTCCACCTCACAAAATATTAGACTATACAAGTATCACCATTATGACTGGCAGTAAAGTACATTAATGCAGGCATATTTAACTATATATACAGTTTAAACAGGAGGCTATTTTATTCCTAATATGTACTATACTATTTTATATATTCTAATGATTATTCATCTTTATGACAAAAAAGTCTGAGACTCCTGGCGTACTTCTACACTTTATTAGCGTACTAGCAAAATACCCGCGCTTCGCAGCGGCGAAGTACTGCCTTAAAATTGTTATTAAGAAGAAAAGTAAATATTTTTAAACTGAGGGAAAATATACAAATAATTATTTGTTAAGGATCTCTTTGTATACCACGTTGTCATTTTGGCCGTCCAGTTGTAATATGACCAAGCTGTGCACTGAGCTTACTCTTGAGCATGCAACGTACAGTTGGCCATGTGAAAAGCAATCTTGCCTCAAATCAGTGCCAACCTTTTGTAGGGTTTGTCCCTGAGACTTATTAATTGTCATTGCGAAGCAGAGCCTTACTGGAAATTGGAGGCGTTTGAATTAAAATGTGAGATTAGAGGATATAACGGGGATGCGAGAAATAAAAACTCTCTCCCTTGAGCCACTACCAGTAAAAATAGTTGCCTCAATCAGGTTCTTTTGCAGACACATGACCTGAAGTCTCGTGCCGTTACAAAGTTTTGGTGGCTGTATGCAAATCCACAATCGGCTTTTTTGAGTCAAACCTGTTGTTTTTGTATGAGCCGCTTTTTATTATTGGGATCGTACCTAGAAACAGAAGCTCTATTAACTTGTGGATTTGCATGCAAATATTTAGCGGTAGCGTCTCTATTAACTTGTGAATTTGCCTGAGAGTATTTAGCGACAGCGTCTCTATGAAATTGTGGATTTGCCTGCGAGTATTTAGTGACAGCGTGTCTATTAACTTGTGGATTTTTCTGCGAGTATTTGGCGGCAGCGTCACAAAGTTGTTTCCGTCTAGCTGCTTCAGAAAATGTACCACGACGTCCAACGTCCTTTTTACTGTTTTCTCACAGCTTAGATTGCTGCTGTCATAATCGGTTTGAGTTTCATGGTTTGTTTCAATTACGTTAGTATTTGCAGGACTTGTTGTGTGGAAGTGACATTCGGCATCTGTCAAGCGATGCAAGCATACAACTGGTTTCATCGATAACTTCACATCCAGCTTTTGAGAGTTGAAACATTCATAAACATCAAAGTGTCCACTACTCAAATCGTCACCTGTGAATCTAAGATGTTTAAGAGGCACCGGAAGTTCTCCAAATGTGTAAAATAGACAGGCAGCCAACTACGTGGGAGGCATGGGGATGGGGGACGCAATATAGGCAGGCAGCCAACTATGTGGGAGGCCAGGGGACGTAGGACTCAGGACGCAGGATGCAACCCTGCCTCACACAGCGACCAAGCTGCAGGCTATGGACGTCTATATGTACATACCCGTAGAATTTCGAAATTAAACCTGCTTAACTTTTGTAAGTAAGCTGTAAGGAATGAGCCTGCCAAATTTCAGCCTTCTACCTACACGGGAAGTTGGAGAATTAGTGATGAGTGAGTCAGTGAGTGAGGGCTTTGCCTTTGTAGATAGTTTACATTTTGTTCTAGATTAACTGACATGAAATGGAAAGCAATTAATTTAAAACACTGGCAAGTACACCATCAATATGTTAGTATATAGTACTATTAGTATACAGATAAATGCTTACCTTTAATCAGTTTGTGCATGTCCTGAGAGAGAAAGGGTAGCATGGGTTTGTCTGTGAGGAAGGTGATGATTTCTCTTGCAATGCTGTTAAATATCCCCATTATCACTGTAAAGAGAGTATCAGCAAAGCGGTTCTTCACTTCTTCATAGGACTTCACTTTCGGATTGGGTAGTTCACCTCGCTGTACCATCTCAACATCGTGTTTGGCATTTGGCCAGAGCAGCATTCACCTTTCTGATCAGGTGACGTTCTCCATCCACCGGTGCCTGCAAAAAATTTAAGCATGGGCATCCTACATCTGGTCACTGTCATGAAATCTTCATGACGAGCAGGGCAATCATGGAACAACCAATACAAGTTTAAGAGTCCGTGTTCAACTTCCCAGTCGGTGGATTTGCATTATGCAGTATGTACAACCCACACAAACCAATGTTAATCTGTAACTTCCCCACATCATTCTGCACTTGCTTCTGGAGCTTTTTGAACACTTTGTAATTCATGTTCGGCCCGTCCATTGAGATTTGGATGAGATTCGCGATTCCGATCTCTGAAAACAAGTCCTTCATTTCCTCAGAGATATCTTGCACTGTAAAATGGTCCATATACTCTGACCCAAAGTATTTAGTTTTCACTTCGGGCCCATCCCAAAGCCTGACATGCATGTATAACTATTTATCCTGTAAATAGTGAGTCAGACTTTCATCAAATAACATTATATACCGTCTTTGTTTCGATATTTCAGACAAAGACTTTTTCTAAAAGTAAGGAGCCAGTCCAAAAGTACATATATATGACAACTTGCACTCACAGCATGCAAATCTAGCTACAATCTGGCTGTCAGGAAACATAGCCTGAAATAACAGGCTTGTTTTTTCACACAACTTGTAAGAATAGTGAGAATTTGCCACCTTTAGCGTCCACAGTACCTCTGCAGTTAGGGCTTTGTTTCTGGACACAGCATCTGAAATCTGCCCTTGTTTGAAGGTGTATAAGAGGGAAGTACTGCAGCTGGCAGCAGGTGTCAGGTTGGAGACTTGGGGGAAAAGTCATGGGGTTGAGAGATGATTCCTGTACAACATCAGCCAGGTGCTTAGCCCCCTTTGCATGGCTAGTTGGCACTGCCTCTCACATGTTCAATATTTTGAGCGTTTTACTACACAGTCGACATTTCACACGTCCCAGGGTCCTGGTCTTTCTCAAGCCATCCCTTATACTTATCCAAGTGAAGCCATGCATTGTTAAATCGGCATTTACCCGGCATTTCGCTACTGAATCTCCTGCTCACCACAAGCAGCGTGCCGAGTTATTACAGACCTGTGTGAAAATTTCAATTTTTAATGTATAAAGACGTTTCTTGCTCAGTCTTAAAGGAACCATTTACTTCATTATACAGATGTGTCAATCAGATTTCCATGTCTTTTCCATAACTTTTTGTTTATTTAGTTTTTCAAAACTTTTCAAGACCTGGAAATTGCTCTTTTCAAATTCCATGAGTTTTCCAGGTTTTTCATGACCGTACAATCCCAGAAATATGCACTCTCTTTTAATTTTTCCACTTGCAATGTCTTCTAACACTAAAGCAGCTTTGGTAGTTGGAATAGTTTGGCCATTCCATGCACCATTATATTGTTACAGAATGATTACAATCAAGTGAATTAAATTTGCAAACGATATGCAATTTTGGTGTACTGTATTTGATAAATCCCATGCCATTGATGAAAATATGAAAAAAGAAAGGTAAATGACACTGCTTTGATGCTTTGGAAAACTGAGCAGAAAAGTGTGTAGGCAGGGTAGGGGGCTACTGTGAAAATGTGCGTGGCTTTATGGCAAGTTTAGTTTTTATACAACTCAAAGTGTGCAAGGAAACGGGCATGCGCAACATTTTTGTGCGTACGCACAGTTTATACATGAAGCCCCTGGTCTGTAAGATGAAGCCTACTAGTTTACTTGTGTACTGGACCCCATCCCCACCACATTTCCCAAATCCTGCCTATAATTTATAATCCCAACTGTTACAACAAAAACAAATACATCCCTTGACACCTGTTTTGTGCTAGCTGCTATGAAAATTGCTTCTGTATCCCCAGCATTAAAAAAAGTGTGGTCTTGATGCTGACAATCTCAACAATATGTGGCCCTCTCTCTCTCTCACTCACTCACTCATTTTTTTCTGTCCAAATTCTTGAGCATGTTGTGACCTCCCAACTTTACTTTACTTGTAATAAGCTGATGGGACCTTTGTGTCTGGTTTGAAACCTCAGCACAGATGTAAAACTGATCTGTTTTGAGTAACTAAGGATTTGCTTACAGTAGAAGATTCTGGGCAAACCAGCATACTAATTCTGTTGCAAAATTTGATACTGTTAAACATTATATTCTACTGTCAAGAATGGAGAACATTGTGGGTATCTCTGATACTGACCTCCAGTGACCTATGTTCTATCTGACTGAAATGGCAAGAATTTGTTAATTTTTCCAATAGCATGTCCACCTAAGCACCAGTCACACAAGGAGTTCCTTGAGACTCTGTTCTCAGCCCTCTCATCTTCTGGAACTATGTGCTTTTCCCTTGGCAATATCATTCGTAGCTTTGGACTGGTTTATTAATGCAGATGATACTCAAATCTATTTCAGTGTGAAAAGTTAAAGTTTATCAGTGTTTGCTCAGCTCACAACTTACTTACGTGAAATTAAAACACAGGTGGAATATAGATGTTTAAAATTAAACTGCAACAAAATGGAACTCATACTAATTGGCACTAAAACTCAGCATTACAAACATGAGCTTCTTCTCAATCACTCTTGGTGATGATGTCAAGAGACCTTCTTCTGCTACAAATCTTTGTGTAATTTTTGATTCCTTTCTTTCTTATTCTGCCCACATTCATCACATTAAGAAATTGTCTCACTTCCACCACTGTAACATATCCTGTTTTCACTCATTCCTTTCCTTTTCTAAAGCTTAGAAATTTGTTTGTGCTTTTATTACATCTGGCATCAACTTCTGTAACTTCGTAATGACAGGTGCCTTTTCTAATCTGTTACCAGGGCTCCACTTGGTTCAGACATCTGCTGTAACAGTCCTTAAACATACATCCAATTATTTTAACTGGTGATTCTAAAAAGGATTCACCCTTTAATTGTCTTGCGCCTATTGCTGCAGGTTGGACTTTTGTTGCAGCAACACACTGGAAATGATAAACACGTTTACAACACTTTCATTTTAGGTTAGTGTGTAAAAAACAGTTTATTGTCATTGACAAAAGTTTGTTATTATATAACCAGTAAATGCATAAAATGGAAATAATGCTGATCAAGCCTGAAACCAGATAACCTGTAAGAGCTGCTTTCTGACATTTAACATCTGCTAATTGACATCTATAGTATGAGCCAGCAAAACAATGTCTGGCTTTACTAAATGGCCAAGAGACCTAACCGAGCTTCTCACAATTATGAGGTTTACTCGGGAACCTATACCCTTTAAATAGTAATAAAAGGTTCATTGTTTTTGTGGCAGGACAAGCAGACTTTACTAATGATAAAATCTATAAATACAAAGTGTAGTTCAGCATTTAATGTGGTGTGCAAAACACATAAAACATTTATTTAAAAAATTTCCATCTGCAGCTAGTTCATGTGACATAAATGAAAAGTGTTACAGACCTACAATAAAACCATTATAAATTAAAACAAACTGTATTAATCTTTGAACTGGGTATTATGAAATACTTAGGTGGCAAACAAAATAATTTCAACCATCCTGCTGATTTTATGCGCTAAACCATTTACATGGTTCTTAAAAAAAAATCTTATTTGAATTGTGCCCTTTAAAAGTGAAGCTAACTTTCAACACCAGCCAGATTCTTTTCCGGACAAATAATTTCACAATCATCCTGATGGTATCAAGCAGTGTTTGTAGTTTCCTTTCTAAATGAAAAGGCAAGCAGGGATGGTTATGGAGAGTAACGAGGAGTAGAGTTTACATAGCATATGTGCTCTGTTCGTGTGACTGTGGATGCATGGCTAAAGAACAGTGAAAAAACTGTTTTACTAATGGACCCAAGTATATCTAAGGTATAATCTATAGCAATCCATAGATAAACTAATAAAAACAGACAGCTAACAAAAATAACCTTGACTCTGGAAGAACGTTTGGTCAAAACAATATTTATTGCTTTGTAACTTGAAAAAGATCTTTCATTCACATTAGTTAAAATCACTTCAATAATCTGTTTGCGTTAAACAGTATAAAATCAGAAGGTCATATATTAAAATTGTAAATAAGTAAATGAGAGTGAAATTGTGGAAATTGATTAAATAATCTATGAAGTACAGAAACTATAATGTAAACCATTTGTACTGAGCAGTAAGTGAAACAATCCTTCGAAAAGAAGTTAGGAATTTACCTTCTAATTAAATGAGGAAAACTTGAGAAATAAATCTTACAGCACAAATTAGCTTCTCCAGTAAGACTTTGTCACACTTGATGAAAGTATAATCTTTTAAAGTAAAAATCAGTAGAATATACTGTCAGTGTTTACTGTGTGCCAATCGGCTACTTTCCAAAAGTGAGCACCATCTTTAACAATTTGTAGTAACGGCTGCTTGAACAAAGACATTAGTTCTAAAATACTCCTGATACACAGGTAAACAATGTATCAACAAAATGTAACTGTGATGGAATAAGGATAACAAATAAAAATAATTTTCAGAGAAACTATCAAAATGCCTAGAAACACAACATAAAATAATTAAATACTTTTACAGTAACTTCAACAGAGAAAAGTGCAATACATTTTTTACAGTGGCTATTAACTCTCTCTCTCTTCAATCTGTTTCCACATTACAGAAAGCTAAGGCATAAATGTTTTTATTGCCTTTTGCAATATGGCTCCTCTCAAGAAAAAGATGACCATCACAACCACACACTGTACATACCCCCAACTTGAGTAAAGCAGAAGGAGAGGGCTTTTTCTAATAATCACTCTTAGCCCAGCAATTAAGTAAATTTGCTTCAGTACAGCTTATGTGATACGGCAGCACTGCTACATTGGCATTGGTTCCTTCAAATTTGACCATTTTAAGACAGATTAATCTTAAATAGGAAGTTATTTTGAAGCTAGAGTTAAAAGAAAAAAAATCTGTGGTATTTTGGGCTACTTTTTAAAGTTAATTAGAAAATAGCGTGACAAGAAGGTGTTCTTTTTCATTCTTAAACTTAACACAAAATCTTCTTTCCTCATCTGTTAGATTTATTTTCAATGTATGCCATAATGCTGAACACACGATAAGGAACAAACAATGCAATACTGCCACAGCACTACAGTATACCTGCACCTTATTAACTCATCCTCCACAACACCCTGAAAACTGTTAAATCCTTGTGCTACACTTGTTATTTATATTTCGATTTCAAACTAGCGTTTCTGTAACACTAACATGTTGGTTTTCTTTATGTCTTGCAATAAAGACTTGATCAAATAAATAAGTAACACTAAGCCCCTAGGATGCTCCTCTATTGGCTTATTTCAATGAACTGCAAGAAAAACTCACAGGGATTCTTTAGTGGATTTTTCAAATTTTTAAGCTACAGATACTGTAGATTCCGGAATATAAGCCGAAAATTTCGTCCTAGATTTTTGGCTTGGAGTTTGGGCGTCGGCTTATACAACGAGTATCGTTTCAGATTCAAGATTTCCAGCGCAATGCTGGTTTTGCCGATGAATACGGAAATAATTAATGGTGAAACCACAGCGCCATCTTTCAGATGAAGAAGTAACTTTGCATGCCGGTACTTTAAATTAAATAAAGAATTTATTCAAAAAAGTGTTTTAGTTGTTGATTTTATTAAT
Organism: Erpetoichthys calabaricus; assembly: GCF_900747795.2. Classification (NCBI taxonomy): domain Eukaryota; kingdom Metazoa; phylum Chordata; class Cladistia; order Polypteriformes; family Polypteridae; genus Erpetoichthys; species Erpetoichthys calabaricus. The sequence goes on from NC_041395.2 coordinate 200,963,672, forward strand.
AAAATTTATAGTAAATTATCAGGAAGTTTAAAATAAAATACAGACTGTAAATGTCACTATAAAAAATCCTTGAATGAAGAAATCGCCAATCCTCTTACCGCTGCCGTACAGTAATTAAGATGAATGAGTATCGTAATTGAATTTAAAGTTTAGGATTAGTAAGATTTGATGAATAATTAGTTACTGTTCGGCATAGTAAGGTTCGATCCATTATGAAACAAAAAAAAATAAGATTTTATATTTAATATATAATTATAATTTTATTTACAATGATCCCGGGTAAATTATTATACAATAGCACAGAGCAATTTAATACTGTTCACAAATAACTTCATAACAATACATGATTAATAATTCATATCAATTAGTTTACTAATTATCAGTTGAATAACAATTATATTGTCTTTAAGACACAATTACCGCGGGTATATACACAATCGCTGACTAATTGTCATGGTTCAATCACTATGTAAACACTGAAACACTCATATACACTAATATATATGAATTTTATACTACGCACTAAAATCCATTGAATTCTTCATCATCGCTATCCTCCCCACTGAATAACACATTCCAGTCCTCTGGACAAATCATATCATCATACATGTTGTACTCCTCAGTATCGTCGATAAGTTGGGCGAGATGCACATCATCATCATCCTCTCATAACATATCATCTTCCGTACCGTCCATGGCATTACTGATGGAACACTTTCTGAATGATTTTATCAGAATCTCCGGTTTGATCTCAGCCCACGCCTCGACAATCCACTCGCACACAGTTGCCAAAGGTGCAGCACGCATGTTACCAGCAGTGGTAAATGTCTGCAACCCAGATAGCATCCAAGTGTTCCACTTTTTTTGCACATTAAGTCCTTGACCGGTTTGTTCAGGCACACATCCAAAGGCTGAAGTATGGAAGTTAATCCACCAGGAATAATTGCTATGTCTGTGTTAACTTTATTTAACTCCGACTTAACATTGTCAGCTAAATGTGACTTAAACATATCCCACACAAGAAGAGCACGTTCACGTAACATCCCACCAGGACGACGACTCCACACCTCTTTAATCCACTTTTTACAGCCATCCTCATCCATCCACCCTTTCTCTTGAACATGAACAACCAATCCACGGGGAAATTTCTCCTTCTTTGGCAACGTTTTTCTTTTGAAGATCACCATTGCTGGTAACTTTGTCCCATCAGCAAGGCAACATAACACAATAGTAAAATGCTGTTTTTCATGACCAGTTGTCTTGACGAACACAGTCTTCTCTCCTTTCTGGTTAACTGTCTTGTTACTAACATCAAAAAACATAGGCGTTTCGTCCATATTTGCGACCTTTGTGAGCGGGTATTCATGTTTCTTTCGGTGCTTAATGACGAAGCTTTGGAAGGCAGTAATTTTATCATCTAAATCTCGAGGAAGCCATTGAGCCATCTTCGTTTTTGTTCGTAGGACTAGACTGTGGCGATTCATGAAACGAGTGCACCAGGATCTCGACGTCTTGAAGTTTACAGCATCATCTTTATTCTTCTCAGTCCATTTTAAAGCATGCAGACGTATCAGGTCACGAGTGACGATGTAACCAGATGCACGATGTTCGTTAACCCAAGTGACCAGTTCTTCTTCCAGTTTCAGCCATTTATAGGATCGACCACGGTTGGTGCATTTAGTTCTCGGAATGGCTTTTAAAGATGTTTCAGCCTTCTTCCATTCTCGTACTTGTTTCTCGTTGATGCCAAAGTGACGAGCTGATGCACTGTTATTTGATTCATTAGCGAACTTTACAACTTTCAACTTAAATGCGCTGTCATATTTCATACGTTTTTTCATAGGTGTAGTCATCTTTTTTTTAAACAAAAAATTTTATGTATTACCAGGTATATTTTTATTCACCAATAATGTTTTTAAAAATATAATATACATAAACATTTATTGCGTATTTAAGTTAATCAAATTTATAACGAGTCTCCAGGAATCCAGCCGCCGATGTACCATATTTGCGTATATAGTTTCAAAACAAAGTTTTCATTTTACCAAACTTCTCCGCAATCACTTCCTGGTTTCCATCAAAAATGCTGGCAGTCTCAAATTCTCGCCGATAAACATGATAAATATACCTGAAAAGACACTTTTAAGGAAATTTAGAAAATTTTGCTTGGAGAAGGGGGTCGGCTTATATACCGGTCATCGGCAAATACATGTAATTTAGTAGGTAGAAAAGGGGGTCGGCTTATATACCGAGTCGGCTTATATTCCGGGATCTACAGTAGTACCTCTTCTTATAATTTGCTTGTGAGTGAAGATCAAAAGGTAATTTACAGCCATATTCTGATCACCCTAATGCTTTTGTTGTTGAAACATTCCTCAAAACAAGATCTCCCAATTATTGTGTCAACATCAACATAATATTGGAATGTTTGCATTGTCTAGCTATGCACCATTTTTTTCTGCCAAGAATTCACATTATTCTACACATATGTGTATTAGTGGCTACCAATACATCAATAGCTTTCCTTAAAGTTACAAAAACAACTTATTTGTAAGGACAGTAGCACTTAGCTGCTTTATAACATATTAAACCACAATCTCATAAAAATTTGTGTCAGATTTTTCATTGTTTTCTTCACTCTCATGTATAACATATCTGTCTGACCTTAATGTTAATACTACCAACATGGAACTTGGTGTAGCTTATTCATCTCAAATCTTATATTCTGTTAGCTAAGCTGACCAAACAGGGTGGAGCACACATTGGTCCCACTGGTGATCAAAGATATAGCATCTGGTTTGACCAATGTACAACTGTGTTAGTATGTACCTAGGTATTTTAGTGCATACATTTAGTGCATTTGTGTTTATGCCTTTATCTTTCTGTTGCTGGAATAGGCCACATCTTCCTATGTTCATGATCACAAGAAGCGGGTATGATGTTGGATAAGTTGTTGAAAACTGAACTGCACTGCATCAATTTGTTTGTTGTGGACATCTTTTGGATATATTTTTTTATGTTTTGTTATTATCATGCCATCACTTTACCCCTGTCGCCATTATACAGTATTTTGTGCAACTGTGGCCATATTGTTGTTACTAATGACATCTCATTGCTACCTCATTATAGCCTGAAACTGAGACATTATCTCATTATTGCGATGGTATTGAGGCAGTCCAGGTATGCAAGATTTTGTATATAATAGTAAACCATTTTATGGTTTTAGCTATTTAAAATCCATTTAGAGGGTCAACACTTTGCACATTCTTGTATTTAAGAGTTTTGCAGGTTGGGATCTGGTACTTTTGTTCAAACAACTTTTTGGATTTTTGATCTGTGCTAGTTTTTGACGTTTTCTTTCTCTTTAACTCTTGGTCTTATCTGTTCACTGTTTTCCATCTTGGCATATCATAAAGATGTAGCAGCAGTTCTTGGCTTTAGCATTCCACAATTAAGTAATATTTCATTTTTTTTTTTGTCAAGTTAGGCAGTCAGAGCCTTGGGTTTCACTGCTAAATTTTGCCATCCTTAAGATTCTTTTATTGATACATTTTTATTACAGTTAACTTCAGTCCATACAGCTTCTTCCAATGTAATATATACTGCCTGATTTTAATCATTCTATTTACAAAGTGTGAATACCAACCCATAAACATGTGGAGTATCCTTAGTCTAAAATGCCTGGGACCAGCAGTGTTTCAGATTTCTGATATTTTTGGATTTTGAAATATTTGCATTTACATAATGAGTTATGTTATGGGCACACATGATGAAGAACGGAAATGTAACCAAACAAGCTAAATGATGACTCACATGTACAGTATAATTCATATCATGGAACAGTTATTATAAAGTGCATTGATGTGACAAACATATTAAACCTCAAAGGTTATGAATGATGTACAGCCTCTATTGTGGCTCGCTTTTAATAGGGCCAATCCTACATGTATGCATTGAAGAACTTTTTCAGTTTCTTATCAGTTTATATAGGAATATCTGAAACAACCTTTGCTCCATCATACCCACTGTGCTGGAAGCCATTAACCGATTGATGACGCGCTACATTCGGTTTGAGTTTGATACATATTTATACAAAACATGTTTTTGCCAACATAAACAAGCAATTTGCAGCAGGGTTAAGTTTTCCTAATGTAAAAGGAACTGCGGTGGACTGGTGCCCTGCCTGGACTTTGTTTCCTGCCTTGCGCCCTCTGTTGGCTGGGATTGGCTCCAGCAGACCCCCGTGACCCTGTAGTTAGGATATAGTGGGTTGGATAATGGATGGATGGATGGATAAAAGGAACAATTTACTGCACTCATAGAATACAGGTGTCTTTTTTTTTTTAGGAGGCTGGACACTTTCTGCAGTGACCCTGAACGTTACAAGGAGCGGGAACATTTCTGTATTTCTTCATTTAGCTTTCTCTTCCAAAGTCAGATTTTTTGTATGAATGCTTGAACTTTATCATGCGAAGTAAGTGTACTGTGATCACAGCCCTGAAAGCTCTGACTCAGGCTATTTAAAAGTTCAAATATGTAGGACAAACATGAAATCTTCAGGACCCACGACTCAATATCAAAATAGGGAACAAATTAGGAGTTCCCAGATGATAGAAATTCACACAGTTCTTTGTGTGGTTCAAACACACGTTGAAAAACAATGCTGTGAGACAGTCAAAAGATGTCAGAATGCAGCAGAAGGCTTTCAAAATTGGCACCCACGTCACTGCATAGTTAGGTGGACAGTTTGCGTTTAACGGGGTGTGCTTTGGTTATCTGATTGATGAACATTGGAGAAAATATTATAAACAGGTTTTATGAGCACTACATGTTAGATACATTAAGACTGAATCTATCATGGTTTCACATATCCAATACAAACAAAATAACCCCTGTAATTACTGATGAGTGAAAGTGATACCTCGACAAGTCCTGTTGTCAGAGTGCAGCAGATAGCCAAACCTACACGAGCAGTAGTAACCTCCGATATAATTGTGGCAGTAGTGATCACAGGCCAGTTCTTCATCATTTCTTTCTTTGCATTCATCAACATCTAGTAAGTAGAACATTGAGTTAAAAGACAGGTTTTCATACAATACAAAATAACTGAAAATATTAAACATAAGACAAAAACAACAAAAACAACAAATATTAGTAAAATATACTTGCATTAACAATGATGCTACCTAATCTGTGCTTTCTAACAATTAGAAATCCACTTTATCAACAAATAAGAATAAAAGGATTCTTCACACTGGTTATAACTGCAGTTATAGTGATAACACTAAACAAAAAAGGTTTTCTTGAAAATAATGTGGCACCAAAGCCTTTCAGCCCCGAGATTAGAGTTCAAAAATAAAAATCACCCATTTATCATGTAACACTACAATTTTATTTTATAAATACAAAAAAGAGGAATATTAACAGAATGTACACACAAATTAAAATTGTTAAACTGCCTTTTATCCTGGAAATAATGAAAATCTTCCTCTTTATCATTATCATCATAGATGTCAGCTGTGAACAATAACAAAATTGCTTATAATAGCTGGAATTTGTTGCAGCATATTTTATTAAGCCCTTGATGTATTTGATTGTTTTAAAAGCCTTGCATTGCCCTTTTGGTTTACTTTTACTGTCTTTAACCAGCACCTTTATACAATGAACTGCCAATCTCATAAGATTTTGACATGCCTGATTTTGTCTGCGTTAAGGATTCAGCCCACCACCCTAAAAATTCAAAGACTAGCAGGGAGCCTATAGTGGGTGGTTTTATTTTCTCTCGATTTATGCCTTGAAATTGGTTACTTTTGCCAAATTAGATTAATATAACTCTATGTTTAACTTTTTAAAGTAGCTGAAAAGATTGTAGCGCTTTTTAAAATTTGACATACCAACCCAAAATTTAAAAAAAAAAAAAGATAATTGGTAAAACAATCCAAAGAGCCAGATATCACAGAAAAACTGACTACCTAACAATATTGATTTCAACAAACTCTACAACATGTTTCTCCAACTTAAAAATACTGTATAAGAAAATGAAGAGAATTTCTAAACACAGGAAGATAGTAAGAAATCAATTCACACATTTATTTTTAGTAGACTTGACTGCTGCAATGCATTATTCACAGACTGTATAAATTGTTCTATTTGCAGCCTTCAGGTAATTAACTCTTTTAGGGCTAATTTTTTTTTGTTTCTTTTCTCCCAGGGCTGAATATTTTTCCAAAAACTAACATTTTTTAAAAAAGAACACAAAGCAATTGTTTAACATATCAAATCAATAAAAAATATTTACTTTTGACAAATGTTACTGTCTTGCATGTTGTATGAGCCTGCATACTCTATGATTTCACATACATTTTACACAGCAAAGTCCTGCAAAGTCTGATCTCGCTCAAAACAGCCAATTTCAGTCATTGCCACATTGCACTCCTTACAATATGTGTTGCTTTGGTGCCTATTTTTCTATTGTCTGTTGCTGCACTTTCTCACATATATTGTTAGTGTGTACTGTAGAGAGACAAGTCACCCACTTGCCATCGTGCCATGCCACTGCCACCAAGTTTTCTGCCTGCATGAAAACCGTATTGTCACCTCTTTTCATCTTCTGAAACTTTATGAACTTTATGTATGGCATTATAGCCTGGTTCACCCCATGGGATTTGCTTCTGTTTATTACAGAAGTGAATAAAACTTTGCAGCAGCACGTACCTATCACCACGCTGCATAACCTGTCCAAAGCCACCACGGGACAAAACACGTTTGGACCAATGCTCCCTGAAGTTATATCACCAGTTCTGTCCCATCTCTATTTCTAATGCCACAGCGCGCTTCATCTCGTCTTTTGTTGTGGGTTTCCACTTTGAAAAACGAGAATGCGATGCAAACGCAGCCCGCGATTCAAAAAAATTCTCTGCCTACCTGTTTGTCTCGTCTGACAGTAGCTGAAAAGCAGCATCAGGAGAGAGCAGCCTGAAGTACAGCAGCTGGTGATCTGTCGTGTCCAACAGCAAGCCATGCCGTCTTGTAAACTCCAGCAGCCAGATCGGCTCTCAACGGATCAATGTCTGTGTATTTATCTCATGCAAACCTTGCCGTAGATTCATCGGCTGCGCGAAGGCACTCAACTGGCAGCAGATCCGCTGGCGCGGCATCGGCTGGTGTCTGATCAGCTGATGCCGGCTTCTCACTCTCTTGCTCGATCTCCTGATCACTGCCAATAAAATCGGATTCTGAAAAATCAAGAGTCCGACTCCGCAATAATGCACAAAACATCGTCTGCCGAGTGTTTTCTTTTCTGCACTTCCTTCGCTCCCTTTTCACATGTCGGTGCCATCTTGCCATTGTTTACATTTCGCAACTCACGCACACGCAAGGTTTAGTTGCCGAGTCAACGAGTCTAGCATTCCTCCAAGCACAGAGGGAATGCCTGTGACGTGACAGTGAGATTTGTCGCCATTAACAGCTGATTGTCGCCCTCTATCCCTGGATGTCGACATTTGTCGACATTTGCCTTCAACCCCTCCTGTCGACAAAAGTCGACATCCGCCCTAAAAGAGTTAAAAAATGTTACTAGAATTAAGAAGTATAACCACAAAACTCCTGTTAGCAAGTTGTTACACTGACTACTTCTTACGTTTGGGGCTAGTTTCAAAATCCTTCTTATATTTAAAGCCTTAAATGGCCATGGCTTTACATACTTATCTTGCTTACGACATCATAACATACAAATCAGAGCACACTTTCTACTGTCAAGATGTTATGCCTGCTAAAGATTCCAAGTAATCTTTATTAAAACGACAGTGGGAGGTCAAGCTTTAGCTGCACTGCCACAAAACTGTGAAATGATCTACCTGATTCGGTATGAGATGCTCCATTGCTCCATTTGGTCTCTCCTTTTAAACTTAGGCCGTAGACCAGGGGTGGACAAAGTCAGTCTGGGTGGGCCACAGTGGATGCAGGTTTTTGTACCAACCCAGTTGCTCATTTAGAAAACAATCCTTGCTAATAATCTAATGCCATGGCTTGTTATTGCTTTAACTCTGCCATGTCAGGTCATTATCATACCCTAAATCTATTTTCCAGTCTAAGGATATCACCCAAATGATTTGAAGTCTAAAACGGATGAGTAATTCTCAGTCCTTCACTTTTTCCTCTTCACTTTTCTTCCAAATATTTAATTAACACTAGAATTACCAGAGCCTATGAAAAAACTTGTAGATCCGGCCCACCTTAAATCGCTTCTTAAAACCTTTCTCACCTCTCCGCCAGCGTCTTTTGTCATCTAAATGTACTGATAAAGACAAGCTGCCAGCAGCTGGCTATTCCATCCCCCCAACGACTTAGAACGTAAACAAGCTTTTCCCAGCTAATGCCTTGATTGATTATCTGGGAGTGAAGTGGAGTTTTAGAGTAGAAATAATAAGATTGTTATTTGGAACACACGCATTTCATATGTGTTGCATTTCTACAGTAATCTGTGTAAACACATTGTTAAAACAGAAACGGTTTACAATATTCTAGTAGCAAATGACAAAATGTAGGCATAAACTATATAATGTATGAAGCCTGAAGTCCAAATATCAAAGAAACACTTTCACAAAAGGTACAAAAAAAAGCCACCGCCAAAAAAACCCGTCTTAGTGTGAGACATTGACATGACTTAACTATCACTGCATCTGTGGCGTAACAGTATCAGTCGCTGACTGGGAATCAGAAGGTCATGAGTTCGATCCTGCACAACTCCCATTTGAGAAGTGTTCTTATTTTCACTATTTTAGAATAAAATGATACATTTGATTTCAGTCTGTAACAGCCAGTGTAATTTATGATATTTGTAAAGGTTAGCTTTATTTTTTTTAAATTCACTTTTCATTGTCTCAGTCGCGTTCAGGATCCATCCCTACCGCCCCCCACCTGACACTGCTGTTTTTACATAAAGACGCGCTATAGTTCTGCAGTGTATCACGATACATACGACCACGTGTTTTTTTCCCCCAGTATTACCAGTCCCCACGTGTTGCTGTATGCTGTTTCTTTTGTACTCCAGGACATGCAGAGGAAAGCATAGTAAAGAGCAGTAACTTCAGCGCTATATGCAATCATCAGACACTCCCCATCTGATACTGTTTTCACATAAAGACGCACTAAAGCTCTGCAGTGTACTTGTGACTGCATTGTCGTACCAATGCTTGCGAACTGAAGTGTCTGCATGCACTTTTCGTGGCATTATACGTGTATTTTTTGAGCATGCCCATGTAGCTCAAACACAGGAACATATGTTGATGTAAAAGTATAACAAAACAAGTGCATTTTTATTCAAGACTATAACCGATGAAAAAAGAAAGCAAGTTACAGTAGGTGGAATGCTAAGAACTGCTGATTTCCATTCTGTGCTATATAACTGTTAACATTTGAATCTGATGATTGCATATAGCGCTGTCTGATTTAGTGTGCGCAAGAACATGCAGGTGGCCAGTTGCTGAGTGCTACAACGCACATTTTAAAAAAAGAAAGAGACAAATATATGTGACGTTTTGAAGAAATCATTTTATGACGCGAATAGTACCAATCAGACAACATCGTCGAAGTAATGCAATATTATTTGAAAACGAACAGCGTCAGGTTGGGTGTGAAGTTATACTGGCGCTGTTTGAGTCAGATCAGAAGCTGAATAAGCTGAAAAAGCTCCTGTTCTGACTCTAAGTAAAAAAGCATGAATTAATCAACAGAAATAACCGCGATTGACATTTTAAAGTTAACGATTTACAGTGCATACCAATTTATAAATTCAATGTCCGTTTGAGGAAAAAAAAAAACACTTTCTTCAAAGCTGGGAATCGAACTTGCGTCTCTGTGGCACAGTAAGGCAGTGGTGCTCCAAGTCAGCAAACCGTCCTTATAACTTATTTTTTCAAGATCCATAACACACAGACAGACAGAGCACTGCGTAATACAGAGACAGACAGGCAGAGATATACAAACAAACAGGGAAGGCACATGTACTGAAAGAAAAAAAAATCAACATGCGCGTTGTTTCTGCAGCATAGAATGAGCTCACCCGCTCTAACATCACCCCTCCCCCGATCTGACTCTCTAAGTAACAGCGCAAGTACAGACACAAATCAAGTGCATGTGTGTACTGTATAAGATTAACAAAAAGAGCAGCTTACTACTGAAAACGGCAAATATAGGAGTGAGTGGGGATCGAACCAGGACTCTTGATTACACTTGGTTTGCGTCTGTACTTGCGCTGTTACTTAGAGAGTCAGATCGGGGGAGGGGTGATGTTAGAGCGGGTGAGCTCATTCTATGCTGCAGAAACAACGCACATGTTGATTTTTTTTTCTTTCAGTACATGTGCCTTCCCTGTTTGTTTGTATATCTCTGCCTGTCTGTCTCTGTATTACGCAGTGCTCTGTCTGTCTGTGTGTTATGGATCTTGAAAAAAATAAGTTATAAGGACAGTTGTTCATGTTAATTGCAGTCTCAATTGTTAAAAAAATATTTTAAAAGGAGCATCCCACATGAAAATATAACGATCTCATTAACTGACAGTGCATACCAATTTACAAATTTTATGTCCGTTTGAGGTTAAAAAGAAAAAAAAGAAGTAACACTTTATCCCCAGCGGGGAATTGAACTCATGTTTGTGAGGCAGAGAAAAGCTACTCGGTGTGAGAGGCAAATCTTAGCGCGCTACGCCATGGAATCTGTTATATGGTGTGTGAAGCTTTTGTGGAAGTGTTTATTTGATCTTAGGAACTCGGGCTTTACACATTCTATAGTTTATGCCTACATTTTGTAACATTTATTACTAAAATATGAAAAAGTTTCTGTTTTAGCAATGTGTTTACACAGATTACTGTAGAAACGGATCATGCATGAAATGCATGTATTCCAAATAGCGATCTATTATTTCTATTCTAAAACTCCAGCAGTTCAGTCACTCCCAGGTAATCAAACAAGGCATGAGCTGGGAAAACTTAGTGAACGTTCTGCGACGGTGGGGGATGGAATAGCCGGCTGTTCGCTGCTCCTCTTAATCGGCACATTTAGAAGACAAAAGAGAGGTGAGAACGGTTTTAAGGTGGGCCGGATCTACGAGTTTTTTCGTAGACTCTGGTAATTCTAGTGTTAAACCAAACAGCACGCAACAAATACACACAGGTGTTAATGGAAACAAGCTAAACAGAGAATTGCTGGTTTCTTTTTTCATTTTCATCTTAGTGCTAATAAGGAGCAATTTAAAAACTGAGAATACAGATGTTTAAGACTACAATAATCAATAATGGTTCAAAATCTAAACAAGTGATACAGCTAAAATTAAGCAGAAGTGTTACTTGAGCAATAAGTGCTTCTTACTAAGCAACTGGGTTGGAACAAAAACCTTCATCTACTGCAGCCCTTCAGGAACGACTTTGCCCACCCCTGCTGTTTATTCTAGCATACCTCTGTTGAATTTAGAGTTGAAAGCCAAACCATTTTCACATATATGTATTTATTTTGTAATATTTTGTACATTTTGACATTGTTAATTTTGCAAACTTTTCTATGCACAGAAATTGATTTATTTTTTTGTGAAGTAATAATGTTCATAACAGTGATTATATTTTAGTTATTCTGGTGACATCATGTAATGTTTTGTTTTTTATGTGGCTGCTGTCATTTTGTGCTAAAGACTTTGCAGGATGAATGAAGTTTGTTCAAAGTTAAAAAGATTACAGAAAAATCATACATTTTTATTACAGGAGGTTCAGAGGCATTCTGAAATTTTTTCTAAATCTAGAACCTATGAGGAAATCATGGGGGTAGCTTCCAAGTGATAGGGAAACATTTAAAGTTGCCTGCATTGGGAAACATTTTTGAAAAAATGCTGAAACTTATTAAAAAAAGATGGAAGTGCAGCATATGTTGTAGTACATAGAACTAATTACTAGGCATGACACAATACTTGTTGTGTTAATTAAATGATGCAGAATACTGTTAATACACAATGTAGTATTGTAATATGTATTGTATGACATTACCACATGAATGAACTGAAACACAGAGCCAAATGAAAAAAATTTTTGTCAAAAGCAGAGGATTTAAAAATCAGATTAAAAAATTATGTGCTTACAGTTTGACAAAATGCTATTCATCTTTATAAAGATGTGAAGATGAAAGCTGGCAACACATAACATTGACAAAATTCACTGGGACCACAGGTTAAGTGCTCCACACACGCAAATTTAATTTAGTGAGCTGCATTCTCAGACAAGTAAATCAAAAAACAACATAGTTTCATAGATGCAATACTGCGTCCACAGACTTGTTTTCAGATTGCTCAGGACCACCAAAATACAAACTTATTGTACCGTGACAGTTCCCATGCTATACTAAAACACAACTGGGAGAAGCAAGCAGTAGTTACTGCAATTATCAGGAGCCACGGGTGTTAGAATGTGTGCTTGAGACGCCGATACACCTTTCACTGTTACTAATTCAGAAAAAAAGATCACGTGGAACTTTGTATATGAAGACTTATGCACATTGTACCAATGACTCACCAAAAAAAAAAAAAAAAAACACAGTACAGTAATCCCTCGCTACATCGCGGTTCACTTTTCGTGGATTCACGACTTCGCGGGTTTTTAAATACAAGTGATTGCCCGCCTATCACGGAAGTTATGTTGCAGACCCATCAGCAACAGGAGAAAATCCGCGATATAGAAAGACCATATAAATAAACATTTTTATAGTTTAAGCCTTAAAATACCCATCCCACATGCTTTAAACACATGTAAACTTATAAAACACACTTTGCTAACACATATGATATGTGGATGTCGGGCTAAGGATATGAGTAACATCTCACTATTATAAAACATTTTAACTTCACGCAAGACAAGACAGTGAGACAGGAAAATAGGTGCTGTACAGGCTTTTAAATTATTGACACGCAGAGCGACAAGCAGCACAAAACCAGCACAAAGTCCACTTCTCCTTAGCGTTCATTCAGCTCCCCACCCCCTTGACAATGCGAAGTGGCAGGAGCGTACTGCGCCTCGGGGAGGAGGGTTTGAGTGAACGTGCGTTCAGCCCTCACACACCCCCACTCCTCCTCCTTCTTCAGAACGCGCAGAGCGACAAGCAGGCATTTTGGCAGAAGCAGCATAAAGGCCATTTCTGCTCAGCGTGAGTTCAGCTGCCCCCCTTCACAAAGCGAGTGCAGACACATCGACGTCTGATCGCTGCGTGCAGTGTGCAGTGTTGGTCTGCGGTGTTTAAGAATGTAGAAAGTGTTTAAGAGCATAGGAAGTGTTTAAGAGCGTGGGAAAGGTTAACAAGAGAGTGAGAAAGGTTTATAAGAGTGTGGGAAGGGTTTATAAAGCCTTAAAATATGTATAAATAATAAAATAAATATAGGTTGCTACTTCGCGGATTTTCATCTATCGCAGGGGGCTCTGGAACGTAACCCCCGCGATAGGTGAGGGATGACTGTATTAGCTACAGCCCACATTCTCAGATTTGACATTTTAAAATGACAGTTTTCATTTCAAGGCGTATTTCATGTTGTACCAGGTCACATTGAAATAAAAAAATGAAGAATAAATTGAAATATATGAATAAATGAGTAACGCATTTATACATTATCACATTTTAATATACATTTAGGTATTTATTTATTTTAATTTTGAGTAAAACATTACTCCATAACTATGCCCCAAAAGTGCAAACATAAAATACAGTCATCTTTTTTTGACAAGCCATGTAAAGAAAAATGTGTATCATTTGAATATTCAGCCTACTAATAGATGGAACAGCTGCACTACACCAGCATTACAAATATTTAGAGATATAACATTTCTGAGGTTGCCTTAGACAATCACTGCTTTTAGATAATTATTTCCCAGTTAATGAAAGACTGCTAAAAGTCAAATATTTACCTATAGCTGTAAAATGGGCCTCAAATCCAGTAAAACGCTCTTCATTAGAGAAATCAGATTTAAATGTTATTGCCAGACTGCTTTTGGGTGATACAATGGCTTGCTCTCCAGGGACTTGTTCGGTGTCTGTGTCTTCTCGGCCACAAAATCTAGCCAGCAGTTCCTGTTCTGCTTCAATCTACAAGATAAGAAGTACTGTAAGTCACTGTATAAACAAACTACCTGTGTCAATCAGATTGATTTGGATCAAGATCTAAACCAACCTTTCAAAATTCATCATCTATCTTTTTATTCAGTTGCTTTAAATTCATTTAAAATAAAATTTAGACTGATCTTTAAAGGGTCTCTTTCTCAGGTGCGTTTGAATATAAAGCAAAAAACACCTACTGTAATCATTTTGTCTGTCTCTCCACATGAAACAATTTAGTTTTCAGTGGACCAAATTTTGCTGAAATTTGACCTACACTAATCATATAAGAAAAAGTAGGTCTCTAACACTACATTTTACAGCATAGTGTCAGAATGATCTGAATTCTATCATAGTCTATTGTAGCCAACAATTTTTCCTTGGGGCTTTAAAATATATTTTACCTCTCAATTATGTTGTTCTTTCAAAAACTTAAGAAATCTGAATTACAATTAACCATGGAGTGTCCAAAACCAACAACTAACAACAGTCAAAGCAATTTTTACATATTTGAATCTACTGTCTATGAAAGCTATTTGAGCAACCACATGTCTATTTCAACTTTATTTTTAGCTGTAACATAATGTTGTAAAATTATATAAAAATGTATTTTATGTATTCTGCTAAGGCTGGCTGATATATTACATTTTTGATTCAATTCGCTATTCATCAAAAATCAATATGTAAATGTCAATCATGCGATGTTGAGTTCCTTTGATTTCCAACAGCTTCTTCTAACAGTTAAGTAAAATTTGCAAAGTTTCCGCTGCTCTTTCTAAGCATGACGGAGTTGACTCTGCCCTTATTGCCTGAAGGTGGTAATAAGCTTGATAAACAATGGAGGGAGAATAAACAAGAAAGAGTTTAGAACAGCTAGTGCTAGCTCTGGTGTTTGGAAGTGGTTTGGTTTTACCTGGAATGACATTGCAAGTGTGGAAGTGTGGAATCCTTCATGTTTCTGGGATCTATAATCTCCTAGGACTTGAAATGGGAGACCAATGTAGGATCCATAATAAAATGGGAAAAACAGTGAATGTACTTCCTGTGACAGCTAAGGAAGTTCAACCTTCCAAAGGAGCTGCTGATTCAGTTTTACACAGCAGTCACTGAGTCTGTTGCCAGCTCATTCATAACAGTGTGGTTCGGATCAGTGACAAAACATGACAAAAACAGGCTACATCGAATAGCCAGGTCTGCCAAAAATATCATTAATGCCAGTCCGCCCACCATACAGGACCTTTATTATTCTAGAGTCACGACTCAGGCTAGGAAAATTATTGCGGACCTCTCACATCAAGGCCACAACCTTTCTGAATTTCTTTCATAGGCCAGGCATTAGAGATTAATATACACCAAAACAAACATATAAGAACAGTTTCTTCCCCACAGGTCATCAAGCTCACAAATAGTTAGTTTCTTCCCCTTAGGCCTCCCAGGTTCTTGTTAATACTTATATATGCTGTATGAACTGCTCAAAAAATTAAAGGAACACTTTGAAAACACATCAAAGGTCTCAATGGGAAAAAAATCATGCTGGATATCTATACTGATATGGACTGGGTAATGTGTTAGGAACGAAAGGATGCCACATCATTTGATGGAAATGAAAATTATCAAATCACAGAGGGCTGAATTCAAAGACACCCCAAAAATCAAAGTGAAAAAATGATGCAGCAGACTAGTCCATTCTATCGAAATTTCATTACAACAACTCAAAATCGTGCTCAGTAGTTTGTACGGCCCCCACATGCTTGTATACATGCCTGACAACGTCAGGGCATGCTCCTAATGAGACAACAGATGTCCTGGGGGATCTTCTCCCAGATCTGGAAAAGGGCATTACTGAGCTCCTATACAGGCTGAGGTGCAACCTGGCGGCGTCGGATGGATCGACACATAATGTCCCAGAGGTGTTCTATTGGATTTAGGTCAGGCGAGTGTGGGGGCCAGTCAATTGTACCAATTCCTTCATCCTCCAGGAACTGCCTGCATACTCTCGCCACATGAGGCCGGGCATTGTCGTGCACCAGGAGGAAACCAGGACCCACTGCACCAGGACAGAGTCTGACAATGGGTCCAAGGATTTCATCCCGATACCTAATGGCAGTCAAGGTGCTGTTGTCTAGTCTGTAGAGGTCTGTGCATCCCTCGATGGGTATGCCTCCCCAGACCATCACTGACCCACCACCAAACCGGTCATGCTGAACGATTTTAAAGGCAGCATAACATTCTCCACGGCTTCTCCAGACACTTTCACGTCTGTCACATGTGCTCAGGGTGAACCTGCTCTCATCTATGAAAAGCACAAGGCTCCAGTGGTGGACCTGCCAATTCTGGTATTCTATAGCAAATGCCAATTGAGCTCCATGGTGCTGGGCAGTGATGACAGGGCCCACTAGAGGACGTCGGGCCATCAGGCCACCCTCATGAAGTCTGTTTCTGATTGTTTGGTCAGAGACATTCACACCAGTGGCCTGCTGGAGGTCATTTTGTAGGGCTCTGGCAGTGCTCATCCAGTTCCTCCTTGCTCAAAGGAGCAGATACTGGTCCTGATGATGAGTTAAGGACCTTCTACGGCCTTGTCCAGAGTAACTGCCTGTCTCCTGGAATCTACTCCATGCCCTTGAGACTGTGCTGGGAGACACAGCACACCTTCTGGAAATTGCACATACTGATGTGCCATCCTGGACAAGTTGGACTCCCTGTGCAACCTCTGTAGGGTCCAGGTATCACCTCATGCTACCAGTAGTGACACTGACCGTAGCCAAATACAAAACTAGTGAAAAAACAGTCAGAAAAGATGAGGAGGGAAAAATGTCAGTGGCTTCCACCTGTTAAACCATTCCTGTTTTGGGGGTTGTCTCACTGTTGCCCCTCTAGTGCACCTGTTGTTAATTTCATTAACACCAAAGCAGCTGAAACTGATTAACAACCTCCTCTGCTACTTAACTGACCAGATCAATAGCCCAGAAGTTTCACTGACTTGATGCTATACTCTGATTTTTAAAAAGAGTTCCTTGAATTTTTTTGAGCAGTATGTATACACACACACACACACGCACACACAAGGTGTGTTTTTAATTTTTTGTGAGTATGTTGATTATCTAACTTATAATTAGAGAGTCACCAAACCCGGAGTCAGATTCCCTGTATGCATGCATACTTGGCCAATAAATCAGATACTGATTCTAATAAAAATGTTAAAGCAGATGCTTTGTCTTGTCTTTATGGTCCTGATGTAGTTAACAACGATCCTAAGCCTATTATTTCACCTGACAAGTTACTCACCACAACCACCACCCTTATCTGTGTTCCAGATAATGTTGTTGGAAAGATTCAACACATTCAAAATTCATTTTGGCTCCACTCAGAAAAGATTTCAGTAGGGAAATCCTATTTAGCAACTAATTTCCGGAGTGAAGTATTTGATTTGGCTCATGCTTCAAAGACCATTGTTACTCAGGAATTACGTAGACCTTAGACCTGCTAAAACAATATAGTGTGAAAATATGAACAAAGAAACTAGAGATAATGTATCCCATCCCCCAGTCATCCATAGAAAGCAATTTCCATGGAATTCAATTTCCACTATGATGGTAGAAAACTGATGAGAATGGGGCAAATTTGTAATGATCACTTTCTTAAGTCTGCACTTTAAAGAAACTACCCACAACAAAGGAACTGGCAGATACTGCATATTTATAAAAGAAATAGTATGTTTACATGGTTTCAGGTCAATCATTTTGGAGTGAGGCCCACAATTCTCTAGATTATGGAGAATTTTTTGCAACTGTATGGGTGGTTATGCTATTAATTTAACCACTCGTTATCACCCTGAGCGCAATGGCCAGACAGTTCATGTTAATCATGATCTTGAGAAATGTCTGTACTCTATTATTGATTCCTAACAAGACAATTGAAGTGATACGCTTCCATTGTCTGAAAACAATAGGAACATTTTGTACCACTTAGCCATTAAAATGTCAATTTTGAGTGAATGTATATGTTTCAACCACAATTATTTGACTTCTCTTTAGTCTTTTCTGCTTTACCTAGTGGGACAGAGGATCTTTCTAAACTTTGGAAACTGGCTCTAGGGTTTTGAGTGGGGCAGAAAGTGTGGCTCACCATGCAATACATCTACCTGGGGGATCCGCCCCATAAACTTCAATTATGTTTAATTGGTCCTAATCTTGTATACCGGAAAGTGATCCTCATATCACACAGTTTGGATCTTCTTGGTCTTTTTAAAATTCATTCCACATTTCATGTCTCAAAATTAAAACATGTTCTGTTTATTAGACTTGTAACCAAAAAATAATAATATATACCAGATTTTATCTGTAAAGATATGAGATCCTACATTGTTGTTGAAAATGAGGGCTTTCAACAAATGATATAGGTTTTCAAACTACGGTATGTTATACCAAACATATTATTATTATATTATTATATTACCAAACATCACTAGTTATGAAGTCACCATTAAGACACCATTCAAGTAAAGTGTTACTGAAATTTGTCACACTATATTAATGTTCTCGATGCATAGTTAAATAATCTCTAAAAAAGCAACCACTTCAAATACGTCAGTGCACACTAATTCAGCAAAGACAAAATCGATATTGAATCGAATCGGGACATCAGTGCAAATTCCCAGCCCTATTTAGAACCCACACTGATGCTTTGATGGCATCCTCAATATCCAGATGGATGGTGTGTCTCTCTTTTGCCTCAGGTAATCCATACTTTATGTCAAATAGTCCACAAGAGGTTTCTGAAAACAGATAACTGGCTAACTACTCTGATGATGGATGGCTTGTCTCAAAAGCTTTAATCATAATATTTGCAAGCACCTTTGGGTTGTTTACCTAGGCTGAGTCTGGCTGTCTTGGGACAGATATGTTCCATCTGATGTTATTGAGTCATAGACTAACCAGTCCTACTAACCTAAGATTACTGTATAATGGGAATGTATACTGAGATAAAGCAAAAACATAGACAAAATACACAGGATAATAAACTAAAGCATGTCAGAAATTCTCACAGTCTTACTCTGAGTAAAAGTTCTAGAATTATGAAAAAATTAGCTCAATTACTTTTACTTTTTTTATAATGACAATAAACTAGAATTTGTCAAAGTGGAAGATACTTGAGGCACATTATGAACATTTCTGTCTAATAAAGCTCATCTTATTTCTAAGGCTTATTTTCACTCATTCTAGATAGCTACTTAATCATTATCCAGTGTTATTTGTTTACATTAACCTTTAGCAAATGTCCCAAGCTCAGATGGTATAGATGCTGATTATAAGACTCTGTTGGGTGGTCTGTTTTTATCTGAGTGCATTAAATTCAAAGCCTTTCTGTGGATTTTTAATCATTACTTCCTTAGCGTGCATAAATCACAAATTGCATATGGCCTCAATCTTCACTAATCAAATACATCTGAATATTTCAGTTAGTAATATACAGCTGCAAAAACAACAAATTTGAGATCAAGAGAAATGGAATAAAATGGAATGCTGTTCCAGACTATTTTTGCAACTAACAATTTGGGCTAATGCTTTTATATACATCTAACAGTTTTTTACTGCCTGAAATGCTAGTTCTGCCAAAAGGTGAGACAAGACAATGTGCATTTAGCTTGTTTTCCAAGAAGGAAAGTGACTGGGTTTTACAGGGCACACCCTAGCAATATAACAGTTGGAAAGCATTCCTCTTTCTCACGAGGTTGTTCATTATAGAAGTAACTTATAGAAAGAATAATTACAAAATGAGGCACTAGTCCATTTTTCACTTATATTTTATTTTGGTCATTATAATCAGGCATACAAAGAAACTCATGAAATCGTTTAAATATGTTCTTAAATGCTTACCATAGATAACATAAAAAACACATTTGATTTTTCATATTCAATAGAAACACAGGCCTAGAAGAGCCGGAAGCATAACCAGTATCAGCTGTTTTTAAGGTTTCTAGTCTCTATATTTAAAATCCAACATCTGTCTGTCTACCTGTCTGTATGTTTGTCCACTTTTCATGAGAGAACTACTTAACAGATTTAGATA
>NC_041395.2:201326364-201428864 GCF_900747795.2 Erpetoichthys calabaricus
TGCACCTCAGACTGTCCAGGAGCTCAGTAATGCCCTGGTCCAGATCTGGGAGGAGATCCCCCAAGACACCCTCTGTCGTTTCACAAGGAGCATGTCCCAACGTTGTCAGTCATGCATACAAGCACGTGGGGGCCATACAAACTGCTGAGTACAATTTTGAGTTGCTGCAATGAAATTTCGGCAAAATGGACTAGCCTGACGCATCATTTTTTCACTTTGATTTTTGGGGTGTCTTTGAATTCAGCCCTGTGTAGGATGATAATTTTCATTTCCATTAAATGATGTAGCATCCTTTCATTCCTAACACATTACCTAGTACATAGCAGTATACAGTAGATATCCAGCATGATTTTTTTTTTCCCATTGAGACCTGATGCAAGTGTTCCTTTAATTTTTTGGAGCAGTTTTATATAAAGTTTCCTCAATTTTATATTTTTGTTGGAAACAGTGAAGGCAGAAGAAGTGGTAATTGGGCATTAAAAAGTTGGTATGATGCTAGGAAAATTGCATTGCAAACGAAGGTAACTATGTAAAAAAGTGATGCAATTTGTTTTTGAAATTATTAATAAAGAGTTTAAAAAAAGTGCTGAAACTTTTTGAACGTCCCTCGTATATAAATATATATTCACGGCATTCGAAGTCTGTGTCACAATCTGATTGTATGGGTGGTTACCTACCAGGTAACGCTTGTGGTTGGCCAGCAATCCGCTAACATCCGCCACGGTGCCCTCGGTTTGTGAGGAGCAGATCATAGAATGGTTGAAATAGTTTACTGTCAAATAAATGCAAAGAGTACACGACACGTGTTTCGCCCTCATTCTGGGTTCATCAGGTGTACACACTCCACTGCACTCCCTCTCGGGAATCGAACCTCGGACATCAGCAGCGATGCCCCTAACATTGCGCCACGGCGTGTGGTTCGTTTATTTGACAGCATGTAGATCGGGGTAATTACATTCACGGCATTCGAAATCTGTGTCACAATCTGATTGCATGGGTGGTTACCTACCAGGTAACGCTTGTGGTTGGCCAGCAATCTGCTAACATCCGCCACGGTGCCCTCAGTTTGTGAGGAGCAGATCATAGAATGGTTGAAATAGTTTACTGTCAAATAAATGCAAAGAGTACACGACACGTGTTTCGCCCTCAAAATTGTGACACAGACTTCGAATGCCGTGAATGTAATTACCCCGATCTACATGCTGTCAAATAAACGAACCACACGCCATGGCGCAACGTTAGGGGCATCGCCTCTGGTGCTGACGTCCGAGGTTCGATTCCCGAGAGGGAGTGCAGTGGAGTGTGTACACCCGATGAGCCCAGAATGAGGGCGAAACACATGTCGTGTACTCTTTGCATTTATTTGACAGTAAACTATTTCAACCATAAATATATATATATATATACATAATATATATATATATATATATATATATATATATATATATATATATATATATATATATATATTTTTTTTTTTTTTTTTTTTTAATTTTACAAAATACCTTTTAACTCCAAGAATGTTCCAAGAGCACGAAAAGAATATGCCTAAAAGCAATCAGAAAGGAAATCAAGTCCTAAAACAGAATCCAATAATCACAGTCAAAAACATGGCAGAGGTTAGGAATTCAGTGAATCAATAATAACAATGATATTACAGAAACACAAGTGACCATCACCAAAAGCAGATGAAATGAACCAAAAGCTGTCAAGCAGGTCTCCCCAGCCTTTATAGGGCTGAGGGCTGTTCAACATGGAAAAAGACAGGAGGACTGTCTCTTGGGGGACCACCCACAAAGCACAAGGGACATAGCAGAGCATATGACAATACATAAAAATTAAACTACATACTAATGCATTATTATCAATAAAGCATAAACGAATATTAAAAACATATGAAAAATATGTTGAATTTAAACAACAAACACATGAAAAAAAATCAGGAAAAGGTGTTTTTAAAGTTCAAATAACTTTAAATGTCACAAAATATTAAAATGCCTCTAAAGGGAAAGGCAAAATCATGCAAAACCATCATATTTTTGTAAACCTTGTCAAGGGTTAGGCAAATAAAGGAGACAAAAAGAGGTTTAAGGCAGCCACCCGTATAATATTCCTGGCTGCAAAAGGATATATTGGTTGTACGGATGAGTACAGGTTCGAGTCCAACACAAAACTGATTTGCAGCCAGAATATGAAGGTAGAAGATGGTACTTCAGCAGGAATGTTAGGGTGCTCCTGCCTCTTGCGGTTCCACCCACAAAGAACAAGGAAAAAATGAGAACACTGAAGCATAATATGTAGATAATAAAGAGAACAGTATTACAAATATATATAATTATGTGATAATTACATGAAAAATAATACTTTAAATTTAACAAAGAAGGCACTTAAAGGAAAAAAAATATATGCCATAATACAAACCCTGACTGTAACATAACAATGGTCTTAACCTGGAATAACTACCGAGGGTGTCCTTTAACGCCATCAAGATGGTGACATTAGGTGTTAAACATTTCTATTCAAACTCCTTAGTACCATGGCACTTTCTCACTGAGAGTGAGAAAATCCCTCCAAACAAACAAATCTGAACTGGGAGGAAGGCACAGCTAGCCTTACACTGTTTCCTCGTAACGTGAGCCCTGTTATAACATGAGGTGAGCAATCACTATCACACTGCTGGCATCTCTGAGACAAAGACAAAGCACTAACAGTAGCATGGTGCTCCTGTATCTTTGTTTCCTATGAAACTAAGTGCTTTCTTTCTTGAATCATTCCAAGGCCTGTCAAAGGATTTGCTCTCCTTCCTTGCCAGTGGGCTGCTGCCACTCAATCTCTGTTATAGTACTTCCTTGCAAACCCAGTAATGGGTGATATGTGCTTCCAATAACCTCTCACAACTTTGATTTTCAAGATTTCAGTGCATCCAAAAAGTCAATTGGAAGTCCTGGAATCACCCCTCCACCCCCATGACCAAATGTCATACCTTAAAGGTGATGTAATTTTTTGTGCATTTATTATATAATTTTAAAATATAAATAACATTTCAATTCAGCATTAGAAAAAACTGAAGTGTAAAGCTAGCTGTTGCAACAACTGTGGACTCCCAACAAACCAAAACTCAGGGCTGTGATCAAATCAAGGTTCCTCCCCAGTTCCTGTTTAAATTTCTGTTTGACTTTGTGTTTTTTAATTTATTGTTCATTATTTTTTCATTATTTGTATAATATTCTTTTGTTGTTTATTATTTGTCTGGTTATGTAGTATCTGTTAATTTTACCCCATTTAAATATTATGCAGTTTCTCTAAGTGAGAACATGATCTTTCATGTTCATTATATTTTGTATGTGGATCCCCAAGAGATGGGACCACTCTTTCATCATAGTTAAGGGACCACCTTCAGTTCCATAAAGGCTGCTAGGATTTGAAGTCTGCGGTGGCGTATTTCTATGTACTATGAAAGATTTTGGGGGCTTTGTGAGCATTGCATTTTCCTCAGCTTTGTTTACCTCTATTTATTGGAATATTTTTTTTGGATTTTATTGGCACATGTTTGCTTTGGATTATCTTTTGGGCAAGTCCTTTCTGCTTAATTTTTGCTCCTGTAAGCTATTTTTGTTTTTCTATTTTTCTTCTTATAAAATAAACCCACCTTGTGCAACGATTGTTTCTTGCCTTGCACTGTACAAGGTATGGGTTGATGGTAGTCCTGCCCCTATTGGGGCATTTTGAGGGTATATTTGCCCTAGGCTGCCTTTGCACCTCATCTGAGCTGGCTGGTGGGAGTCAGGCTTGCCTTCCTAGCTATTATTGAAGGCTTCATACCACCTTCCTACTTCGTGTAAGCAATCACAACAGAAAGAAAAATCATACAAAAAGCATGTTTGCAAGAGCAGCATAAAAAGAGAACTTAAATAAATAATATAGAACATAAATAAGCATAACCCAATATGGAAGTAAAAACAGCATGACTGAATGTAAAGTTTATGAATGGGAAGTTTTAGATCAGGAAAAACAAGTGTAGCCAACGAAGCTCGATCTCTTCATCCATCAACATCACACACAAAAGCCCACATCGACCTGGTGAATGCCTTCATCAGAGAAGACCAACGGTTTGTGTTGCTCGCTATGGTTGCACGATGACGAGGGGTACCATAACGTTTGCACAAGATGGGTACCCAGACAGCTTACTGAACTGACTTGATTTCAGCAGGTTTCACTCCCTCTGCCTAAAGAAATCTCACTACAGCATATCGTTCAACAACAGCACAGCATCCATATTCATTTGACCTTGGCTTGAACTAGATTAACAGCAGAGTGTTGCACTGTGTGTGTGTTTGAACTACCCATAAGTCATTGCAAATGTGTTGTACTGCAACAGCTTATATTGGTTGTGGTTACTGCACAATTTCAAATTGCCTTTTCTTTTTAATTGACCCTTGTCACTTGTAATGTGTAAAGTTTGAGAGATAGATTACCTGTGAATTTGTCACCCTTCTCTGAGGCTGCACTCAGTAAAGAGCAATATATAAAAATTAGGTGAATAAAGTTTAAATAATTTTATAATGAAACAGTTATTTGCTTTCTTTGCACTTTCCTTTTCTTAATTTCCTTTCTGCCCTTGAGATATTTTTAAAATGGAAAAAACAAGCAAAGGATGTAACATTAAATAAATGAAAATGCAATCATAATACAGAGGTTAAAGCTGCCAGAAAATAAATGATTTTCTTCACATTGCTTATACCAAAAGGTGCTATGCCTGAAAAACAGTTATAGGTAAGTGAAATGAAAGTTTTCAACAATAATATGGTTGGCAAACAAGCATATTTTCTGGCAAGGTGCGTGTCTCATAAAAGATAATAAATGGACTAAGCAGGCACTGCATATTCAGAATTTAACGGTGTCCCTCTAGCTTCACCTTAGATCTCGGGTACCTAATGAATATTTATCCTATAAAAAAGCAAAAAGAGTTAAAAAGAAATGTTAAGTGCTTGCTGTTTTGCAAAAACTGTAACAACATGCTTATAAGGTTTCCATGAGATTAGATTAGACAGGACGGAATCACACTTACTTGTGAATGATGGAGGCGCGGTTTGCTGCTCCCATGATAAAACACGTGCTCTATTACTCAGAGAATAATTGAACAGAGGATAATAGAAAATTTGTCTTGAGTCAACATGATAGTTACAGAAGGAAAATAAAATGTTTCAGTATAGACTTTAGGTATTTTAATTAGACAGCTAAGCAATTTAATGAACATAAGGCAACTATAACTCAGTAAAAATGAGAGCAGTCTAGCTGGCAAGGTTAATAATCAATGCACATATGTATTGCAAAACATAAAGCTGACCTATTTATTGTGTTAATTGCAAATGAACTCATTCAGCATTGAGGAACCCATCAAACAGCCTACTTCAGCCACAGAACCTGAGCTCCTTCATTCAAGACCAAATGGAGCTCATTGTTTCCAGTTGCGCATTTTGGTTCTTTGCTATGCATAATGACTGGCTGCCTACAAACATAGCTACGGTATGATTCACTCCACTGAACAACGCTCTTCAGAATCTCATGACATTACCTCCACAATATTAAGTGTGAATAAATGAGCACAGGTTAATAGGGTCATTATTGTCATGTGTACAGAGTACAGCAAAATTCTTACACGCATGTGCTAATCAACATGGACTCTCTGGCACTGTGAGTAGAATTACCTTTCCTTGAAACGCCTGTCTTCCTTACCTGAAAAATCTCAGGACACATTTGTCATTACTTAGCAACATAATCAAAAGCAGGCAAATATTAACTTGCTGTTTGGATTGTAACAGGGTAGGAAATCTTTTTTTAGGGGCAATTTTTGCCTCCATCAACATACATTATATGAGAGATGTTATGTTAAAACATGGAAATGTTATCCTTTTTTCACATCACAGAATAGACGTTAATCCTGAGAATAGGCTTTGAAGCACATGTTTTTAATTTTCTAAACAGAACGGAGTGTTCTCTTAATTATTCAGAGTCATGCCAAAAAGGCCACAATTTATAAAACATGAACAAAGGGAGAGCAGAGAAGTATGGAATAAGAAAAAAAAAAAAAAACATCTTCCGGCTCTCTAGTCCCATCATGTAGCTCAAAGTGCTTTATAAGACCACAAAAGAAAGTTATATAATACAAAAAACAAATAAGATTAGTCAATAATATTAATGAATAAGTATCAAAGAGAAAAATAAATACATCTTTCAATCTTATAAACAGATTTATAACCAGTATAAGAGTGGCAGCCTTATATACAATATCACAATGTAAGTCTCCAAAAATGAGTGCAGTGATGAAATCAGATGGCTGGTAGGACAGAAAAAAAAGAAAGCTCTAGTTAAGCTGGAGAAAAAAAAGTAAATCAGCGGGGTTCCAAGGCAAAGAGACCCCTCAGCCCCAACTAGGCATTCTACCTAACATAAATGTACTTAAATCATTCCTGATTGTTTACAGGTTTCATCTGAGTGGATTTGATGCAGTTGGTCTCATGGACAGCTGGGACACCTGCCTTCATGCCAGCATCACAGGAGGCTGCACGGTGTCTCGATCAGGTGGTGGTGGTGCATGTCTCTTCCTGCCTGATGTACCCTGGACAAACTCCTGTTATTCATGAACGTCCAGAATGGAAAGTCCCACAGATAATAATAATAATAATAATTAATTCATTACATTTATATAGCGCTTTTCAAGGTATTCAAAGCACTTTACACAGTCAGTGGTGAGCCACTTCAATCACTACTAATGTGCAGCATCCATCTGAATGATGCAATGGCAGCCATTTTGTGCCAGTACACTCACCTCACATTAACTGTTAGGTAGTGAAGGGGTGAGAGATAATTAGCTAATCAGAGACAGGGGATGATTAGGTGGCCAGAATGACCAGGCCGTAGAGGACAATTTATCCAGGACATCAGGATAAACTCTACTATTTACAAATTATGCCCAGAGATCTTTAATGACCACAGACAGTCAGGACCTTGGTTTTACATCTAATCTGAAGGACAGTTCCATTTTTATAGCACAGTGTCCTCGCCACTGCACTGCGGCATTGGGATCCACATTCAGACCACAGGGTAGGCACCCCCTGCTGGCCTCACCAACACCTCTTCCAGCAGCAACCCAAGCTTTTCTTGGTTAGTCTCCCATCCAAGTACTGGCCTGGCCTGAGCATGCATAGCTTCAGGTGGATGACCTGTTGTAAAGTGCATGTGGTATGGCTGCAGATAGTAATTCATGACACGTCTTTGTCTCTTTTTGTGACACTGCTGGATGGAATTTAGTAAGAGTACTCAAGAATGTTCAGCTAAGGTGTTAAAGGCATTATCCTCTTATATAATATGCTACTGTGGCTGTCTGTTTGTCTGTCCAGGGTATTAAATCACTTGTAGCTCACAAACCATTTGACGTATTGACCTGAAATTTGGTACATATATACCACTATCTGTTTTCGAGGCAATGATTGGCCTCCAAGGTTATTCCTCTTTTTATTTTTATTTGAATAGAATCAACTCTCAGCAGCGGCCAGCAGGGCGGCCATGTGACTCATGTGTACAGGTGCCATTCTCATCACTACCACCTTCACCGTCACTTCCCTACCTTTTCATATCTTAAATCATTCTTGAGGCAGATTGAAGACTTAAGTGCCAGCTCAAGTGAAAAATTAAAGAAAACATTCTAAGTAATTGCAACACAAACATTAACTTAATCCGTTTTAACGTGAAAAGATGCAGACGAAAGAAGAGAAGAAGTGGGCTGCTAGGATTGAGAAAATAAGAGCTGCTAAGGAAGCAGCAAGCGCACCAACCTTTGAGCAAATGAATGCTAAACATACAGATAAAGATAATGAAAACTATAAGTCAAGTGTATTCACTGCACGTTATCATATAGTACGCCATTAATGGTAGATAATATTTCATGATGTTAAACTATAAGATCTCTACTTTTTAGTTTTCCTGTACATTGTTCTGACCCCTGTAACAGCAGCAAGTCTTAACCACCTAACACAAGCAATATTAGTAGCTACAGATTTCTGCAGACAAGTAGGATTTAAAGAAAAGTCAGAACCATAAACAGCAAAATGATCATTTTTGCCTGACTTTCTACATGAGTACAAGCAAAATGGTTGACGTTTATATGTGCTAACATGCAGTGCCAGATAACATTGGACAGAAAGGAGCTAGGGGTGTTTTCCTTAGACCTGGCAAACTTTTAAAAGCCAGCAGTTCCAAGGAGAAACAAGAAGAAAGAACAAGAACCAGAAGAGACCTTTTTAGCTGCAGCAATGTAACCATAGGGAACTGAAAACATCAACACATATTGGATGTGTCAGAAGTGGGGGAGTTGAACATTGAAAAGGTTCCTAATCTTCTTACCACTTTCCCCATTTTCCGTCCTACTTCCTAGGTTTCTAGTGTTGGTGGAAGAAGCAGGGACTTCAGCTGAGGTCCTAAAGCCACTCTCATTTATACCGATACTTGGAATAATAGACACAAGAAGGAAAAATAAGTAGCAAAATTTAGAGTGATTTAAACAATGAGGTCAAAATCCAGCATTTAATTTGCGAAGAATTAATTGGGATGACCACCCAAATACAACTTAATGAAAGTCAATAGTGATATTTGTTTATTAATTCAAAGTGTACTAAGAATATGCAACACAATGGTCACCAGCATAAACATAATCATATCAGCATATTTATCTAAACTGATTACAAATGTGGGACTTGGTGTGTACAGTCCGTCTTCTTTCTTGCTTCTCCAAAGTAAACTGTTATTCTACTGGAAGAAACATTGACAGTAACTCAGTGAGACTGATAGTATCATTGCTTCACAACTGCCGAGTAATGTGTCTGAGTCCCAAGCTGGGCCCTGTCTGTGCAGAGTCTGCACATTCTCCCCATGTCAGTATGGATTCCTTGCTACATTGATACAAATTTTTTCTCTCACTTCACAAAGGAGGTCTATATTACATAAATTGGCAACTTTTTCTCAGATTTTTCAAATAAGGAAGACAGAAGTTTCAAGGTACGGTAGTAAATGCCCACTGATCATGGCAACAGAGGGTGGTGTTTTGTTGCATGCTAAGACCCATCTCCCATACTAAATCTGAAGTTGAACTTTGGGTCCTGTGGGCAGGCACTAGTCAAATTTAAACTGAAATCCTACTAAAATATTTTTTTTAAAAATTGATGTCAACATACTGTAACAGTGGAGATGTGAACACATTAATCAATCAAGCACTAGTTTGAAGACATGATTTGTTACAAGAGACCAGTGCCACTATGAGAAGCAGATGAACTTATGTCAAAAGAACAGGCCTCTTGCTCAGACACCACCCTACCAAAGAACAGAATTAAGCCCAATCCACTGAAAGAAAAAAAAAAACAACCAATAAACTCATTGCAGACTTTGAACACCATAAATGCTGCCAGCTACGGACTATTTTAATGCCACACTCAACACCACAATAGTGCATCACCAAGTCATCAGACAGCACACATGGGTATAAATAACGCATACATACAGAAACGCACAGAAAGAGACCAAAGTAAAAACTCGCCCTTGTATGGAGCTCCATTAATATTGTTCAGTATAATCTAGTTAAGATTGTCTGAGCCTAAAGTCCTATTCCTACGGGATTAGTTTTATACCAGATAAGGTAAGATAAGGCTGGGAGCATGCACTGATAAAGCGCATTGCCACACCCACCACATGACATACCACCTCTAGATCCCAAATTAGGACCCAAGTGCAGCCGTGCAATGGGTGACACCTCAGCACCACACTAGTTTGTATGGAATGGAACAGTGTGAGTTTTGTTACAGTGGCTGGAGTGCCAATCCTGACACCAACCGCCCGAGAAGGTGGAGTAAAGTCATTTTTAGTGGAGGACCTCAGTAACTTTAGTCCTGTCTGAATCACTTATGTTGGTAACTTTTTATGGACATCTCATTCACATCTCAGTAAATATCACAAAGTTTTTTCCCTTCTGTAAAAGTCAGAAAAAAATAACACCAGGTTAAACCATGAAAATCAACATACCAGTAAAATAGAGGCCTTCCAGTAATAATTACTTTATCCCGTGCCTGAAATAAAAAAAAGAAATGTCGGTGTACTCTATTTTGTGTGCTGAATAATATGGGTTTGGGTGATGTTATATCCCTTCTGTGTTTTGTCAGCGCACTGATATACACAATTTATATAGAAAAGTGGATGGGTGTGAGACTTTACCCCATGGAGGTGCAAACTGAGATATTCTTTTTATAAATAAAACTTGCAAATGTGGTCCAAACTGATGGTATGCATACATTACACAGTAAAGCATTGCTGGTCAATTACTGACTTAACATCTCCTCATGGTATAAAAACTATTACTATCTGAATCGGGATCAAGTAATCCACAGTGATGGCTTCTTCACAAATAATGCAAAAAAGTCTTCCATCTGCTTGATAGCTGAATTGTGTCAACAATTTTGCGATCTCCAATATCAGATACAGAGTCACGTAATTTAGTAGTGGGAGGCAATTTCAAGCATTTCCTTGTATCTATAATGTAAATTTTCAAAAATTATTGTCTCTGCTTTGTCATTATCAATGGTCTACATTGGCGATGTTAGACATACACAAAAGTTGCTGCTGTAGATAATGTATGGTTACTATCAGCCCTGGGTATACAATACAGTCATACTTGCAGGGAGGTTGTCAAGTGATCAAAATTGACCTGTTCTGTTCTTTGTGAATCTAGAGGTATGTGTATTTTATACAAAAGAGTATTTTTTTCCTCATTAAAAAGTATTTATGGATGGGCCTAACATTCTGATTAGACCTCCTCAAGTCAGCCCATAATGACAGGTCTGTGCATGTTGATTAATAAATGCAAGTAAGAATCTGACTGTACATTGTACATGTGACAGTAGCAACTCTATAAACCGAAACTGGCCCAAGGTTGTGGACTGTGGGTTTGTGTATGAGTGTACACAGTAATGGACCCCATCCAGGGCTGCTTCCTGATTTGTGTATGATTCTGCTGTGAGGACCCCACATGGCTCCAAACTGGTATGGGCGAGAACAAAAAAATGGATGCAATGTATTCATGGACCATGCACACGTTATTCATACACTCTTTGGTCTTTCGTGGTCTATTGATAATATACAGTATTTAATCCCTGAAATAACAGAGCTTTACTGGTGTCTTCATACTACAATTTGTCTCACATATAATATAACTGCCTATAATTTGAAATTAACCAGAAATTTTATATACAGAATTACTGGTAACCTTTTTTGGAAGATGTGACAGGTAAAGGCATCAAACCAGTCACAACACTGTGCCCCATGCATCCATTGAAGATTCAGAGTAGCAGCCTGTCAATGCCATTTTCCTCCATGTCCAGAATCCATATGTGTGAACCGATACTGAACATCTATTTTTCAGCACAGTTTTCCACTCCATTAGGCCTGGCTGCTGGTGTAATTACTTTTACACCAATGAACTTGTTTTCAACTTAAGTGCTATGCTAACTCCTTACTGTACTTAATATGTGTTGCCTTACCAATTAATCACATTTTTTTTAGCTTTTCCTGAAAGCTTTCTGCTCAGTGAAGTGTTGCCACATCCATGCAGAAGATGCACATTTTGACACGCTTCAGTGAGTTTTAGATCCAGAAAGTCTCAATCAGTCCACCTCTTCATCTTGTGTTGTCATCTTCAAGACAAGGAACAGCCATCTTCCAGAATGCAATCATCTTTAATTGTATAAATGATATTGCCAGGTGGATAATGGGATACTCAGTGACTGATAATGTCTGTGATGCATTTTTAAAGCAGAAATCAATGCTGCCACTTTTTAAATTACATCAAAGGCCAATCTTCCATTGTTCTTGTATTCTTCCAATAACTTCAGGGAGTCTGTACAAGATGCCTGCCTTTTATTGATGTGAGTTTTGTCAGAACATCAACATGGCACTGCTTTACTTTACGTTACCCTGTCAGATGTCCAGCACTTGCATATATGAACTCCATTTTAGCCTTTTGGCCATGAATGGATAGCTAGGGGCAGCATGGTGGCGCAGTGGTAGCGCTGCTGCCTCGCAGTAAGGAGACCTGGGTTCGCTTCCCAGGTCCTCCTTGCGTGGAGTTTGCATGTTCTCCCTGTGTCTGCGTGGGTTTCCTCCCACAGTCCAAAGACATGCAGGTTAGGTGCATTGGTGATCCTAAATTGTCCCTTGTGTGTGTGTGTGCCCTGCGGTGGGCTGGCGCCCTGCCCGGGATTTGTTCCTGCCCTGTGCTGGCTGGGATTGGCTCCAGCAGACCCCTGTGTAAGGATATATGGGGTTGGAGACTGACTGAATGGATAGCTAGTTTTTGCAATAAAATAAGCTTATATAATATATCTTTTAGTCGATGTAAATAAATGCATGTTAGTGAATTATTGAGCCACCAAATTTTACATGACAGTGTAATACTGAAAATATCATGTATAATCCATGATGTGTAGCTATTCCTGTATGTTGTTGACATCTCTACAATATATGGCCCTTTGATGAGTAATGTCTGTGAGTGACATTATGAGAAGCCAATTGAACATCAGTCATACTGTTCAGCAGAATTTTTCCTATATGGTGTGATGGATGGCTTGCATGGGGGGGTGTCCCAGCCAGGATCAGGCAAGGTTTCTTACCTGGACGGGAGGCCAGCATTTCAGAGACAAAAGAAGAAGAGTGAAGAGTGCTCTTCTTCTGCCATGAGACATGAAGAAGATACCAGTGCTTCAGTGGGTACACTGATATCCTTGCAGGGCTGGACCAAGGAAAAATACCCAGCTGGAAGGCCAGTGTGAAGGAAGGACAGGGGAAGACAACTGGTCAGGGCTACATGCTTTCCCAACACATTAGGTGGTAGCATCCCTGTGCATCGCTACCAGTTTGAACACCCACAAGGCATGCTGGGAATTGTAGTCACATGGGGCAACTTTGTTGGGTTCAGGGGGTGCTGCCAGAGGGTGCTATGGGGATTTACAATCCCTGCTTTCTGGGACTTCTAATTCAACCTGGAAGTGCTTCTATCGGGCTATGCCCTAGCATCAAAAGTACTTCCGGGTCTAAAAATAAGAAAGAACCTGCTCAATCTCAGTCGCGTGGATGAAGGGCAAAGCTCACCTGGGAGGAGTGGAGGTGAAGAAGAAAGAAAGAAATCATTTTTATGCACCCAGGACTTGTGTCATAGTGGTTGTGTCAGGGGTTTGGGGTATTGCAAGTGCTGGTCACAACAGTTTTCTGCTCAGTCTATCACTCCTCAGTTTACATTACTTACTGTTATTTTTTGCCCATTCATATAATGGTGGGAGTGTTGCTATGTTGAAAAAGGTACTTTCTAGCTGGGAGAGACCACCAAAGGACCATTAGTAACAGTGATTATGCCTAAATAGTGTATCTAAACTCCATATGATCAGAAAATCTTAGTCAATTGCATATGATTTAAGAGGTCCTGTAAATAACATCAGCCCAAAATCACACAAGGAGTGCTGCAATGGGCTTTAACAAGCCCTGTTTTTTAACATTCTCTCAGGCTTGACTCCATAAAAAGACAAAAAAAAAACCTCCCAAAAAATACCTTCAAAGGAAAACAAATGGAAGAAATCTTGGGAAAGGCAAGTGAAAGAGAATGACCCTCTTTCAGGTAGGTTGAGCATGCAGTGGATGTAAATAATTGGGTAAATATAATACAAAACACAAAACAAAACACAAGTAATCCTCTTCACTGAATACAATACAATAGTACTGTATAATGGTACAATAGTAATAATACAAACTATAAAGTAAAATGCAAGAATAGATTACATCAACTCACTAAAATCAAAACTATCGCATATGAGGGTACAGATTCGTTCAGAGTCCTGGAGACCTTAGCCAACAAGCTGAATCAGTGCTGGGCCGGTCAGTCAGATGAAAGGACCCTTCTACCTGATGATTCCAGTGCTCCTTTATCAGAGATGACTTTTCCATAGGGAGGCAAACTACCTGGTAGTAGAACAATGGCACCAAGTGCCACATTTGAGTACCAAGTAGAGAAATATAATAGGCTAGCATTAGTAACAGATTATAAATATCATATTACTTATGTTTTAGTACTAATGACTAACAACAGAGATGCAGTATACACAGCTAATCAGCAGCTGTACTCTAGTGAACTAAACTGAAGTAGTGAGCCTTCAGCCTGGATTTAAAAGCTGACACTGAATGGGCATCTCTTATAGTAAAAGGCAGACCATTCCACAGTTTCGAGGCCCTGTAGCTAAAGGCTCAATCTCTCACTATTTTTTATTAATCCATGGAATCATTAGCAGGCCGACAATCTTGAGATCTTAATGTGTGCTCTGATTTGTAAGTAATGTTAAGTTCAGATAAGTAAGCTGGGCCTTGGCCATTTAAGGCTTTATTTATTAAAAGGAGGATTTTGAAATCTGCCCTAAACTTAACCAGGAGCCAGTGTAATGATTTAAGAAGAGAGTCATGTGTTCATATTTTATTGTTCTTGTAATAATTCTTGAAGCAGCATTTTGAATTAACTGAAAGCTGTATAAAGAATTATTTAAAAAGTTAGTGAACACCACATTGCAGTGTTCAATCCTACTAGAAATAAGTGCATGAATTAATTTCTCAGTATCCTGCATATTTAGAAAACACCTTCATTTTCCAATATTTTGAAACGGAAAAAAAACATGGTTTGGATAGTTTTGTAATGTGCTCTTTAATTAACATGCTAGCGTCAAAGATAACGCCTAGATCATGGGCTAAAACTAATGGCGAGTTCTGAGTTAAATAATGACAAAATATTCTTGCAATCAGCTTCATTCTTTCCAATAATTAACACTTCTGTTTTATCTGTTTTCAAAGACAAGTAGTTCTCATCCATTTACTCCTTTAACTGACTAACACATCTAATTAAGGACAGCATCAGAGAAAAGTCATTTGGTCTAAAAGAAAGGTATAACTGGGTGTCATCTGCATACGAGTGAAAATTAACGTTATGTTTTCTAATGATGGATCCCAGTGGAAGCATGTAAAGTGAAAACAGTAAAAGTCCCAGTATTGTGCCCGGTGGGACACCATGCCTCACTTCTGTGTATAATGATGGAGTGCTGTCAGCACATTTCTGTATGTACTGGAATCGATTTGATAAATAAGAACTAAACCAGGCAAGCACAATACTTGTAAGCCCAATGTCACTTTACAGTCTGTTTAGTAAAACAGAGTGGTCAATGGTATCAGATAATTACTGTCAAATTTTGTTTATTAGAGGATATCAGAATGTCATTTACAACATTTATTAGTACCGTTCTGGGCTATGACTTGTGCGGAAGCCAGACTGAAATTTCTCAAATAAACTGCAATGTGTCAGGTGAGACTGAAGCTGATTGGCAACTACTTTTTCAGGAATTTTAGATAGAAAGGGAAAATTTGAAAGGGGTTTATAATTATTAAGTGTATGTGGGTTTAGGTCTAAATTTTTAAGTAATGGTTTGATACAGTAAGCAAGAACAACAGCAAATTGACACAGAGAAGAGTAAAATCCTGCAAACGTTCTTTTTATAACAGTAAGTGACAGCTTTCCAGATCCTGCTAAGCTGACTGCAGCACACTAAGTGTCAGTGGTTTTGTTCTCTTTATTGTGTCTTGCTTAACCAGCTACATCACACTGAGTGTCACTGAACTTCTTTAAAGATTTAAGAATTGATCATAATAACAATATATAAAATTGTTGTTATGATCACAAAGTAAATTGTTATTGTCTTTTTGTGATAAAATCAGTAGAATTATGGTCCTACAGCATTGCATACCTCTGTAATTTTTGTATTTTTTGCAAAAACCATTAAAATTGTTAAAACTGCAACATAATTACATGATACCGTAGAATAACAGGATAATTACTATTAGCTTAATTATGACTGCCATCATGCTTTTACTATGATCACTGCCATACTTATTCAGTCTCCTACTATTATCATTATTAGCCCAAGTATCATAATAATTGTAATCATTTTTATTAGCGTGATCATACAGAGATAAGGATCATTATGAGATACTATACTATTAATCATCTTTATTTTTATCAATGTAACATCATGTAATGCTTGTATTAAAGACTTTCATCATCATTACCAACATGATCATTATTATATTTGCCTTGCCATTCCTCCTCCACAACAGGATGAGCTGACTAGTGTGGATCAGACCTCTTCAGATATAATTGAAAGGATATATGCATGCTACGTGTCCTGGGAATTAAGTCAGGTAGCCGAAGAAAGGCTTCTGTCATCTATCCTACTTGGATTGCTTGAACATTCAACTACAAAAACAGCAAATAAAGAGAAAAAGCACAGCCCACTAGGGTAAGTACAGGAAAGCAATCTCCAGGATTCTTTTCTCTTCCTACAGGGCATCTTAGTTCAATCCAGTCATTTAATCTGCCCTCTTTCTCTTTTAGTACTATTTTTAAATGGTAGTTTTCAGTGTACAAGAAAAAGAATTTATCACAATTATTTATAAGTAACATACCTGGACTGTAAAAGACTGGAAAGCAATGTGAACAGGAAGAAGCAGAAATGTAGTACATCCAGCAGAATGTCTAATTCGAACAACTTGAGGGCATTGCGAAGCAAACCATTCACACCAGCAAGTCAAGGACACTGCAGTACTAGAGGCAGAAAACTGAAATTTTGTGTGCTGCTTTTCCTGCACTAAAAGCACAACAAACATGACACTCCACTACAGAGGGTTTGCAACAATCGGTTGGTCATGTAGATGAAAATTATCAATGTCTGAGAGATTAAACCGTAACATGTTATAGTTTTAGTCTCTATTTTTAAGTATTTTAAACCGTAAAATGTTGTAGCTTCTGTCTCTAATTTTAAGTGATGCAGTAAAATCCAGCCTTTTCATACATTACACTGTACTTATTTAAGACTGGATCTTAAGCATTTTAAAATGCTGAGCTAAATGTTGAGGCAAACAGGAGACAAAATATGTAAGTTATAATTTCAAATAAGCACTTTTATAAATTTCCAAGATGCTGTTCAACAGTCATAACATGTTCAATATATAAAAGGTAACCTCCGCAACATTCAAGTCCACATTGTCCATATCATAGTCAACCAAGACCATGCCTCTAGTGTCTCTCCAAGTAAGTACAAAGGAATGAAAGCATAATTAAAAACAAATAAATAAGTAATCTGCTGTCCCATAGGGCCTTCTTATATAGGTCTCAGTGTCTGTCAGTCTGGTGAGGTGACCAGTATACTTTCATGCTCTCAATTACCAAAAACACTTTTCTTTTTACATCACATTTTCCCTTCTCTCTCACACTGTTGCCTCTTTTTCAAACCAGTGAACCATCCCTCCAAACTCTTCTCCTGACTCATGAAACCTCTAAAATGACACTTTAAACCCCAACCCAAGGTCACATCTGTTCTGTCAGTGAACTCGCAGATGAACACTTGAGCAAAACCTGGGAGATGCACATGAAAACAAAACAATACAAAAAAATATGTAAAGTGAAATGAAACCAAAGCCCAACAGTAGAAACAATAATTGTGATTGAGAGAATAAGATGGTCAAAACAAAAAGTACACGAGAAAAGGGCACACAATCTACTTTGGAGATTGGTTATCCACAGGTCAGATAAGGATTTGCATTCATAGCTGTCCGTCTCAGCCTACTGCCCAAACCCAAGGTATTCTTCAGTACTGTTGCATCTTCGACAATTTTTGACCCCTGCTCTTTTTAATAATCAGTACATTTCCACTTCTCCCTGTAGTGACCTTGTATTGACTGAGAGGGAAATATAACTAGGGGCTATCTGTGCCACCTAACAGCCATGGAGGTCTCCATGATTTCTTACTCTCTCTTATGAGAAGATGAATGTGCATTTCTGGTGTTTGCTGGAGCACTTACTCCAGAGCATATTTTGAGTCCCCCTGGTTCATCTCACTCAAGCAACTTATGTACTCTCACAATGGGGGGAAAATATGGTCATTCTGACAATGTGGGTCTCACTGACTCTCCTTAGAGTGCTGCCCACAGTAATTTTCTTTGCCTTTTGCCTCCAGTGGTATCTATGTGTTACAGTGATCTCTAGTTAGAATTGAAGAATACAAGATATTTAATCTTGTGAAAGCTTTTCTAATAGTACCCAACTCTGACAAGTCTACCTATTCCTCAAAGGTTTGTAGGACTCCTGGTTAATTATGGGCACGAACTAAATAAAATGCAGAGGCCTTCCTATTGCTTTGTGTGGATTCTACCTTAGGTGAATCTTCAGTGCCCCTGAATAACTCCATGCTATAATGTTTCCAAGTTAACATTTCCAAGGAAGTTTCTTTCAGAGAGGATCACTTCACTTAAACTGAGAATATCCTTCCTGACATCTTATAAATGTGTTTGTGGAAGTGTGGTTCCACATATTTGTGAGCTTCTGGTTTTTAACTTAAGCAGTTTTGCTATTCTGAGCTCTTTAGTTATGCGTCTTATCTATGCTTCAACTCTGTCATTCTCACTTTGTCAAGCCTCACATTTGCAGTCACTTGAGGTCTTGCAAGACAAGAGGGTGAAAGTGCTCATAAAATGTGTTTTATTAAGAATAATAAAGAAAGCAAGGGAAAGTAATTACAAAAGAAGTAAAACAAGAACAAAGTTTTTAAAAACCTTGAAACTTTACTCCATCATTCCATCCTATACAAAAGTTAGTTTTCCATATCACTCATATCAGATGGATGTTCCTCCAAATTTTTAGAATCAAATACATCCTCAGTACTCTATATATTCTATAGTTACAGTTCACTTCTTCTTCTCTTCCCTTCTTCTGTGTTAATCTTTGGAAAGACAGGGAGAATTCTGGTAAGGGATTTAAGAAAATGTGATGTGTCAGAGCCTTTTCTTCTCTCTTATCAGTTCAAAGCCTGAAGTGCAATGCTTATGAGAAGCCATGTAAAGTCCAGCTAATAAAACATAGAGTGGATTCCTAACAAGGATGGCAAGAGGACCTGAGAGAGAGTCTTCCAATCATGCGCCAACAAAGAGGCCCATAATGGATGTACCAGGTGAAATGTCCGTTTGCCAGGATTTTCAAGAAGCGTAACCAGTGCAGCACAATGTATCCCTATTCTGGACATCCCTGTAGTTCAACTAATGGAACTGTTAGTATAAAAATTTCAAGAACCAGGGAGGAAATGATCACGATTTTTACTGAACTGCACAACAAATTTCTTGGTATCTTGTTTCTCACAAACAAACCCTTTAAGAGAAGCCCTCTCTTGTATACAATTTCTCCTGTCATTGTGCTCAGACAGCAAACTCGTCTTTGTAGGCTTTTTTAATTCGAGTCTCAAGGTTGTTGAGGAGGTCAGAAAACCCAGAGTCAGACTGTGATGATGGCCTGATTGAACTTCTCTAAAGAGTACCAGGAGTTTGCTGGACTTCAGCCCATAGCCACTCCTTTTGACTTAATTTTACACCTCAAGTTTTTATCTGTTGCTATGTAATGTTAATCATGCTGTAGTCATGTGATGCGAGGGACAGTGGCAATAAAAGTGAGAGCCTAATAAAAGGTCTTTGATGTAGCAGTTGCTTCAATTTGTAAAATTTTTGTATTTTCTTCTCACATGGTCAAAACAGTGCAGCACCTGTATTTGTGTACGCTGCAATGGCTTATATTTCAAATGCTGTCCCTGAGGCTGTTTGAACCTCTGTCACGGCATCTCAGTTCTCCTGTAACTTGAAAATGTAGCGGGTAAGTGACATTATGTTTCTAACCATAAAGGTTAAAAATGAAAGCAACATACAGTAATTTATGTTGGAATGATTGGAAAGAGAAAACAATTGGTTCAGTGAAACGTTATGCATACAGTGAATAAATATATACTCAGGATTTCCGTTAAACTACAGAGAGCTTCATAGCTCCATTGTCTGCAGATTATAATGATTCAATATTTCTCTGACTCTGTAATTTATCAACAAATTGACACAATGATTTGCTATCTATAATGGCTGGATGCAGCTAACAATTTTAACTTGCTGCATCAACACAGATTGGATGCTTCTTTGAAAAATTGTATGTTTAAGAAACTTGAACTCCAACTAGCCACTGACCCTTTACAACTAATGACAAATAGTAGCACATCAATCAATGTCATTTTTTCATCACTTGAGTTGGAACCTGCAATCTATGAAAATGCTCTAAGTTTTAAATCTAAGTTCCCAAATGCACCTGAATGTTACACCATGCATCCATTTTTGTACTTGTTTTTTGCTTGCCTCCTGTTTTTTATAATTTGACTTACATGTTTGGACACTTTGCCCTTTCTTTTTTCTTTTATTCTTACCTCATGCTTGCTTTCTTAGTTACTGTTTTTGATTTATAGACTATAAAAAGGAGATAAACAAAGATAAAGAGTTGCACCACCTTGGTGACCCTGTATAATTGAAAATGTTGTACAATTAACAAAAAACATACAACAATTGTGGAGATATCTTCTCAGACACAAGTTCAAGATAGAACTGGAAATAGTATGGCTGGTTCCTGGATTATATGGTCATGTGGCAGGAAGGGACAGGTCCAGGACAATGTAAGTGGCTTCAGTGATAGACTGACTGTCAATCTCCCTTTGTGTAGAGGAAGTTGAAGAGAAAGAATGGCGGAGTGGTGGCTCTGTGGCTAAAGATCTGCACTGGTATCTGCACATTTGCAAGTTCAAATTCCATTACTGTCAGTAGGGATCCTACTTCTTTGGACCTTTGAGCAACCCACTCAAACTGAAAATTGCTCCAGAGGTGCTGTAAATGACTGACCCTGTGCTCTGACCCCCAAAGGTCATGCTAAAAGACTGCTTCCCATCGGGATTAACAAAGTATATCAACTCAAAAAAATCAAATTAGAACACAGGGCCAACCCCTTGTTCGGTGGTAATTACCATCACCAAAGCCCATAAGCTGCCTCCCATGTGTACATGCGTGACAGGTCTTACAATAAACTAATATATATGGTACACTTCCTTTATTGCTGGCTTGTTTTAATCTGTACTCCATTTTGAGTGCATGCTGCCTGCTATGATTTACAGAACAACTGTGCCATGCTACGGTATGACCAGACAGCTCTGCTTTCCCTCCAAGAGGGCCAGTGTTTGGAGGCTGTATTGCAAGATCTGCCAGTTCTGTGGGTACGTCTGATCAGTGCTTACCTAACACTCACTCACTATGAAGTGCTACTTAAAGTCTGGTTGCGTTGTTCTGTTACATCTTGAGCACCAAAGTTTCCTTCACCATTTATGATCCTCTCTTATGTTTGAAATAAGATTTGAGAATTTCAAGATATTCAGAAAAGTACAGTTTGAAGTCTATTGAGTAGAAAAGAAGCCAAACATGTAATTTGTATTTGGGTTCAGGGATGCAAGGATACCTGGGGTCATCAGTGGTACATCAGAAGAAATGGGCATAGGAGTTCGTAAGAAAATACCTGACACCAAAGGTAGATCTGAGTAATTCTCTGAAGGCAGCCCAGACTAGAGTTTAAATCTCAGAGAGGACTCACGATGAAGGCCAAAACAACAGCTCATCTGTAAAGAGGAAAACGGGCCAGGGCTGAGCAAGAAAGAAACAGAGAGGGACAGATGGAGAGACAAAGTGGAAAATGCTGGAAAAGGCCTAAGAGACAATGACTCAAGCCCATAAAGGAGAGTCCAGAAAGGCAGCAGGATTTGTTTTTTGTTATGTTTATTTATAACCTTGTGTGACTCCCTTTGGTTACCAGTCACCCAAGCGTATTAAGTTTGTGCATCTTAGCCTGTATCTCCCCTCCCCTCTCTATATAAGAAAACGATCAGGTCAACAGACAATCGGATTTATATACAGTATCACACAAACACACACACAAACACACACATACACACACACATGCCTTTCCATTCTATGTATGCTGTATGTATATCATTCTAAGCTGAGCTGCGCTGCACCGCACCGCACTGCTTTCTGTTGTGGTAAACTGGCAGTACATTTTAAATTGATTGATGTTTTCCACTTTTGAAATCCTTAAAGGATGCTCACTTTAGACACAAAGGTCAGTAGATGGAAAAGCTTTTGATCATCTCACTTTGCCCTGCATTCTACAGTAACCTTTCCAAGTTTACTGTTAGAAATTCCATTTTTAACAAGTTCCTTCTTATTTACTGGCTGCTTCTGAAACACACACCATTTTACAGCTTCTGTTCTTTCTTTTCCTTTTTATTTTACTCACTTGTCATATTTTTATTTCAAGTAACTGGTTCTTCTTTGCAATACATCTCGACAGTTTTGTTCACAATTAGGTATTTTATGGGAAGGAGTAAATTGTAATGCTGTTTCCAAGGGCTTGGACCCCAGTTCTGCTTGGAGTTGAAGTATTGTTTGAGCTGAATTACCACGTTTCCTCCATGTTTACATACCATCACTTCGTGTGACACATCCTTCTGGAATTAGTGTGAATGATGGCTCTAAATTAAAACCAGTGCAAGTGTCAGCCGTGACTGACTGATGTTCCTTTGCTATTTTACCCTCTTTGTTAGTTGGACAGACCCTCCAACAACCTTTAAAAAGCAGGTGGTAAGAAGTATTTATGAAACTGTAATGTGAAATTATGCATTTATTGTTAGCAGCTGTCACACACGTGCGCTTAGGAGGCAGTCAACAAGCCCTGAGGTGAGTGAAATATCGCAAGACAAGGGGTTGATTTGCAATACTAACGCCTCTCTCTCTTTTCCATCAGACAAAAAGAAGAAAAATAACCCACCTTCCATACTTTCGGCTTCTCAAGATGGCCACCGATCGTCACTTCCGCAACCGGCAACCTCTGAAGACATCACTTCTGGCGCCATCGCAATGATGTCACATCCGGTCTCCCGAAGATGTCACTTCCAGTATTACATCACTTGCGGCACCCTCTGATGACGTCACTTCCATCTGCCAGTCATGACGTCATCTCCTGCCACATCATTTCCGCCCGCCATTTTGTTACTGTATATAAATACCATCTTGTAGTCATGTCTACTTATCAACTGCTGTAAAAAGTATTTTGATCGCTTATTTTTGCCTTTTTTCATTCTTTGTCCACTGGACATTATGAAGGGATGGTCCCCAACTCTTTTCCTTTGTGGAAG
The DNA here is from genome assembly GCF_900747795.2 of Erpetoichthys calabaricus. NCBI lineage: Eukaryota > Metazoa > Chordata > Cladistia > Polypteriformes > Polypteridae > Erpetoichthys > Erpetoichthys calabaricus. The sequence goes on from NC_041395.2 coordinate 201,349,578, forward strand.
CTGTCTTATTTGCATCACACAGCATAAAGAATATCTACAGTACCTTGCAGCTTTTGGGTAATCTGGCTTCTAAATCAGTTATTTGCCAATAATCCAATAAGGAGCCACACACAGATAAAAAGATGAGATGTGACCCAAATTACCCCGGTGACTGTTGGGGAAAAGGCTTTTAATATGGGGGTTCCTAAAGTTTTCATTATTGTACGCCACACAGCTGAACAGATCCTGACAACTAAGAACACACAAGAAGTAGAACAGCTCAAGTACATTCACACTTTTACGTGTTCATCCAGCCTTCTTTTATCAATTCCACTTAATCCAGTTTAGGATCCTTGAAACGTGTTTCCTAAATGCTTACAAATTAAACTAATTATGGTTATCTTGGATTTAGTCAGTTACACTTCTTAACCATGTTTTCATTACCGGTTGATGTTACAGTCACTGTAATATGTCTCATATCAGTTAAATCAGACAATACTCATAATTCTGTATGTCAAACAACCAAGCTGAAGTTTACAGTGCCTTCTGTGCAACACACCAACCTTAGCTGGTTAAAATGTGAAATTGTAAGTAACAAAATAAAAGATCTTTAAATGTGTGGCACATTACTAGGAAACACATTAAAGATGGACATGACAACAGACTGATAGTGAGATGACAGTACAACAACAACAACAACAACATTTATTTATAAAGCACATTTTCATACAAACAATGTAGTGCGCAAAGTGCAAGATGTTAAAGAGAATATTACAAGAAAAGAAAATGCAAATAAGATTAGGTAAGAATAGTACATAAATAAAAAAATAATTAATTAATTGATAACTAAGTAAAATGGGCAGCACGGTGGCGCAGTGGTAGCACTGCTGCCTCGTGATTAGGAGACCTGGGTTTGCTTCCTGGGTCCTCCCTGCGTGGAGTTTACATGTTCGCCCCATGTTTGCGTGGGTTTTCTCCTGGTACTCCGGTTTCCTCCCACAGTCCAAAGACATGCAGGTTAGGTGCATTGGCGATCCTAAATTGTCCCTAGTGTGTGGATGTGTGTGTGTGTCCTGCGGTGGGCTGGTGCCCTGCTCAGGGTTTGTTCCTGCCTTGTGCCCTCTGCTGGCTGGGAATTGGTCCAACAGACCCCCGTGACCCTGTGTTAGGATATAGTGGGTTGGAAAATGACTGACTGACTGACTGACTAAATAAATAAAGTCTTATAAATCATAGATATGATGTGAAGACACAAATGAGTTAGTTAGTGAATACGTTTACAAGCACAGACAAATAAAATGCAAACAGAAAAAAGTGTTTGTTTTTTTTTTGAATGATTTGAATGTTACCACTGACAAGGAAGGGCATACAAGCCTGGGAAAATGTCCTGTTACAACTGCAGTCCCATGCCATAGCAATTTTATTTATTTTATTTCCTTTGCAGTGCTTTTTCTCCCACTGTATCTGGACAAGTCATTGAATTGCAAGGTGACACTAAACTGGCTACGTGTGACTTTGCTTATGTACACTGTACAAATGACTGGCACGTGGTGTAGGCTGGGTTAGCAGTAAATTTATGAGTGGTGTTTCCAAAAAGGCTCCCATATTTATGACCAAAATTTAGTAGTTAGGAAAGATGGTTGCATACACAGTAGCTGGAATAAAATGAATTGATTAAAGAATTAGAGGACTGTAACAACAAATGAGGCCTCCTGCAAGGTCTTGCTTCTTAAACCCCTGATTATACAGAATCTTTCACTGTGCAATGTTCTTGTAGGCCCCAAGTGAATTTATCTTCACATGAGCTGTTGGCTCCTTGCTGTTATTAAATTCCATCTAAATTGATCACTAGCATGTTTTGGTGTGTTTTGTGCTTGACTTGATTATTCAAGCTCCTATATAATTAAGATTGATCTGTAACTTGATTAAAATTGCAGCCCACCAGGCTCTACTACAGGAGACTCACTGAGTCTTTACTGTTCGGTATTTGGAGGCAGGGTTTGGGGGGAAGGGACTTAGCTAAAAGGATTTGGGCTTTCATCAAGCAGTGTGCTCCCTTTGTAACAGGTAATCTAGTGCCTTTCTTATCCTTCTTAAACATCTTACTACAGTTAGAGCATGACATTAGTTTTGTGTTTAAACATTTGGAGTGCTCTTCTTGCTCAGATGCAGGTTTTGTATTTATGTTGAGAACCCTTAGTCTGGTGGTTAACCCTAGGACCAGACCATTGATGTCTTTCAGACAGTTCTCCTTTCTCTTTCTGTTTCACTATCCTACCTCATGCAGGTTGTAATTGTGCAATATTCTGTATAAAGAATTTTAAAAAGAAAACCACTTGGTTGAAGCAACCAATTTAAGTTTGGCTTAAATTTATTGTCAACATAGTTTTTTTTTCTCTTTGTAACGCACAATTGACTATCATAGAGACTGTGTTTTATTTAACCTGCTGGCACGCTGCTGAGAGGTGCTGTCTCAAGGCTGCAGAATCCAGAGTTTACATGCTGGCATGCACTGATAATGTGTGAATAGTGTCCTCTCTTTTGTCAAGTGATCTGAGTTTTGTATTTATGTTAAGAAGCCTTAGTCTGGTGGTAAACCCCATGGCCACACCTTTGACATTTTTGTATCCTCATCATGGATGCTATTAAAGACTAGCTCTGCTTCTTATCCTATAGCCGCCTACCTCTTCTTTCTCTCTCATATACACACAAGTCTCCTGTTCTCTCACTCTCCATGGTTTATTTGCCTTTCTCCTCTGAATAAATGTCAAATATTTTTCCAAACTTTGGTTTATTTTGATTCTCTCATTGTCCGTATTCTCCAGAACTAATATCGGATTAGTTACTGTTTAAATAGCATGCAGATTTCATGTTGTCACCTTCTCTCTATTAATTTTCTTTATACTCAATTCTTAAACATCTTTATTGGTTAAACAATGTTTTGTTGACAAAGCCTGGATAATACAATAACATTACTAGCATAATTCAATGGATAAGTAATAATTTCCTTAAATGTAGGAAATTTTAATTTCTGTCAGAAAACAAAAGGAGTATACCTTGAAATAAACTCAGCCATCTAACTTTACAAATATGGCCAGAAGTAAAGAAATTAAGCATTTAGAGATGAACTTCAAATCACACATTAGGAAAATTGCTGAGACTGCATTCTTTCACTTGATCTTTTATATCACTGCATGACACTCAAAAAGTAATGTATGCGTTTGTCTTTAGCTGTCTTGATTATTACAAATCATTCCTATCAGGATTACCAAAAAAATATAACCCATCTAAAGTAGTTCAAAATAGAGCAGCAAGCACTTCAAATAAAAGAAGAAATGTGAGCAAATCTCACATCAGTCTTAGCATCACTACACTGGCTGCCAGTGTCCATTAAGATTGATTTTAATTGATTAAAAGACTACAAAATCAAGCACATTGTTATAATTTGGACTGCTTGTTCCCCTACATTTCAAATTATAATCATAGGTCCTCTAACACTGGCTTGCTCAGTATTCCAAGCCAAAAACAAAACAAAAAAACAGCAAGATGGCTTCTTGTCACTATGCACCAAAAATGTGGAACAGTTTTTTAATCTCACTTTTTTAAAACTTAAGAACTTACTAGGATCACTAGCACTGAGGGAGCATACACTCGATTCTTTTCATAAAATGCAGTTCTGATTGCAGGCTGGTCACTAATCACTACTTTTAAGTGTTTTCTTTTTTCTCCAATACTCTGTGATGAAGTTATGTACCCCCTGACCCAAGTATGCTGCTGCCACCTGAGATGTCGGTTAGATGAAGAGAGCTCAACAAAAGTGCCCTGTTAATGGTGACATGTTCATGGGCTATAGAATTCCAAGCAGTTTAGAGGGTGGTCTTTTGGCCTTGGAACCCCACTGGTTTATTTCTTCCAACATCCCGCTAGCTGAGTGCTTTATATTTTCTGGTCTCCCTGGCCAGCTGACCATGTAATTATGTATGTAATTATGACATTATGATTCTCTACACTTAAAAATAACTTCTAGTAACTTTTAGTTATTACTTACTTGTCTTACTCTGTTCAGCAAATACTATTGTAATTTTCTTTTGGGTTATTTTCATGTGTGAAAATGTGCTACATAAATAAATGTTGTTTTTGTTCTTGTTGTGTTAGCAGTGATTAGACATAAATAACTGCTATGTAGCACTTGTCGGACTCTGGTCCTGGAGGGCCGCAGTGGCTGCAGGTTTTCATTCTAACCATCTTCTTAATTAGTGACCAGTATTGGCTGCTAATTAACTTATTTTGTCTTAATTTTAATTCACATGACTCAGGCCCCTTAGTTGTTTCTTTTTCCTTAATTAGCAGTCAACATGACCATCTCACCTGTGTCCATCACACAATATCTGGAAATAAAGAAAGGTGGAGGTCTCAGTAAGGTTGATCTCTCAGGTCACCAAAACATTTTGATGGTGTTCTTAGAAAAAAAACAGAAAATAAACAGTTTTGGAAATGTCTGCTGTAGCAGGATGAGAGCAGCAACAAGCTGTAGAATTAAATAACGAGTTTAATTAACAGCAAGCATTCAGCTTCTCATTAAGAAACTGGTTGGAGTGAAACTGGTTGGAGCTCCAATTTCATGTCTCATTTCTGTTTGTTGCCATTTAATGATGAAAAGAATCAATTCAGAGGACTGAATCCTTAAAAACAAAGCTATTAAACTGAAGGGAAATGATAGTTAATTAGCAGTGAAACCAGGTCACTGATTAGGAAAAGGGTTAGAATGAAAACCTGCAGCCACTGCGGCCCCTCAGGCCTTGAATTCGACACCCATGTATTGGAGAGTGCAGATTTTTTTTCATTATCCCTCACTTTGTGTTAGGAACATACACAGTGGATTGCTAGTTCAGTAGTCTAGTTACTATCCTCCAATGTTATTTTCTGTTTTTAGTGGCCTCTAAATTGAAAAACTTCTGAAGATGATGCATAAATTTGGCATGGAATTTGTGCATCATGCTGATCATTCCATCCAGGGTTATTTAAAAAATTGTGAGATGCTTCTGAGTTTAGTTAAATAGGTTCAATAGGTTGCTGGATATGCAAAAGTATTCATTAAATGTATTAATCATTTGCCTATGCTCAGGGAATTTAATTCCAACTACATTATTGATTTCTACAATTTCATTCTGACCTTCCTTTTTATGTACTGCAGCTAAAATCTTATTAGCTTTTTCCCCATGCTCATTATAAGAGGGTAGTGATTCAAATATTAGTTGTTTTGTTTCTCTTGTGGTCAATAAGTTGAATTATTTTTGTGGTTCCAGTCTTTTTTGTAAAAAAGCTCAAGGTGGAAGATTTCACAAATCCATCATCAATTTTAGAAATGTCAAAAATTAATTCTGCAGCCTTTCTGCCTTGTAATGTTAATGTGAAGCATAAGAAATTATTGCTTTACACATACTGTACAAATCTGAATGCATTGATATAACTTTTTGATAAATATGGAATGTCTTAGCTTGACATATAGATGTATGTCATCTGTTACGCACTCCTGGTGCAACATGGGAAAGATTGTCAAGGCCATAACCACACAACTATCCACAAAATGTTGGTGAAAATGGCAGAAAACAATAATAAACTTTTCTGAGAAACCTTTGTTTGCAAAATAAGTTGTACTACTAAATTCCTTGTGTCTATAAACATGTAACAAAATGTCAAACTGAATTTTGTCTCAGGCAGAAAGCACAAAAAAATAATAAGAAAATGTGCTATCATAACAGAGTGCTCTACCTAGGGTGTGATCTCCACACATGCCCACCAGACTAATTTGGAAACCTTGAATGAAACTGATACAGAAGTTAGCAGCGTGGACATCACTAGCAAAGGCCCACAAATGATCTTCCAGGCCGTACCCCTTCCAATGTACTAAGTACTCCACTTTATTACATCTGCGATGTGAGTCTAAATCAGATTGGATCTTGAACTCAATAGGACCATCTACCGAGATAAGAAGCAGAGGAGGTTTGTTCACATAATAGGGGCTACGTCCAACTGGTTTCAACCTGGGAGATGGTTGATTAAGTGATTTTGGATCAACCAAAAATCAAAGTAAAAAATTCAGAGCTGGTTTCTATTGCCAGTAGTCACAAAAACTAAGAATAACAAAACTGCTATTTAAATCAATCTCAGATAACTCAGAAATCCATGCAGAGACAATGGTATTAAACAACAGTAAACTTTTCAGAGAAACCATCCATCCATTTTCCAACCCTCTGAATCCGAACACAGGGGTCCGCTGGAGCCAATCCCAGCCAACACAGGGCAGGAACCAATCCCAGGCAGGGTGCCAACCCACCACAGGACATACACACCCACACTAGGGCCAATGTAGAATCGCCAATCCACCTAAACTAGCATGTCTGTGGACTGTGGGAGGAAACCGGAGTGCCCGAAGGAAACCCACGCAGACACGGGGAGATCATGCAAACTCCATGCAGGGAGGACCTGGGAAGCGAACCCAGGTCCCCAGGTCTCCCAACTGTGAGGCAGCAGCGCTACCCACTGCGCCACCGTGCCGCCCCTGCAAAATAAATTGCACCACTGAATTCCTTGTGTGTGAAAACCTCTAACAAGAAATCAAACTGAATTGAACTGAATTTAAACCAAACCCTTTAATCTGAAAAGCAACATCTAGAAACAGCACATAAAGCTAAACTACAAAAAAAACATCAAAATGAAGAGATCATTAAACCAACAAGATTTATCATATTTAAAGAAGAAATGAAAGGGAATTCAAACAAGAAGAACAAGTAATTTAACACCTAAGCCCCCATCTGAGGCATCACTGGCTTACATCTCGGACAGCAAATGCAGTGCCAGTAGGCCTCCACTCCAATGGCTCAATAAATAACAAACAAAATTTAACAAAAAAAAACTGCAAAACCTGAAAATGAAAAATGAAAAGTACAAAATAACAACCAAGGAAGAAGATATTAAATAAGACACAATCCAATATAACAAGAAGAGCATTCAGTAACAAAAATAAAAAAAAAACAACAGAAATAAGGACAAATAGAACATTAAGGAAAGTCAGGGACGAAACCGCTTCTAAGACATGACAGATGTTTTTCAGTCCATTTAAACAATCTTGAAACTTTTGTTAGGAATTGATCCAATACTCAGATAACAACGCTCTGTGCACTGCAATGATGTCACAGGTCACATGATCCATATGTCATGTCTCTAAAAACAGCCACAGTAAATGTAAAAAAAATGTCTGTTTCCATAAACATTAAGTCACAAAATCTCAGCAACCAAAGCATAGAATTGTAAATGCAGCCATTTTGTAGCAGTTGCTATGACTGGCATCAGGGTCACACTGAGCATGTCATTGGGTGTCAAGGTATAAAAGTCTTTTCCATACACTTCTTGATATCTGAGAAAGACCAATAAAATTCTTCTTCATTCTTTGTTGATTTTCTGGTTTAACAGAATCCTTGCATTGTTCTCTGCCTTTGATTTTTGTTCACAGCTCTTAGTTTTGATGAGAAATAGGGCAGATCTAGGCTTGGCTTTTGAGTAATGTTTCATCTTTCTTGTTGACACTCTTTTATTGTTTGTTCTTGTACAGACAATAACACAGTTGGAATGGTCATCTGTTGTAGTTATTCAGTAAAGAGTAAAGCACATTTTTATGGCCAGTGGAAAGCAGGGCCTCAAAAAAGAAAACAAAGTACTAATGGATCAGCACATAACAGTCATCAGACACAATAGTTTCAGTAATGAACTCTACAAAAATGGGACAGACAGTGTGCCTCATGAATAGCCACATATGCCTCTTTTCCATTACATTCTTGAACTTGATGAAACCGGGCTATCCATTTTGTTTCCATTATCATTTTTCTATGTAGTTTCTCAGATCACACATAAAATGTCATGTCTCAATTGTGTTATGATTGTGGTGTTGTTGTAAGTCACGTCATAAGGTGTTTCAAAGGGATTCATTTATTTGATTGTTTTGATTGGTTGTAGTGCACGTCCCAGTGGCTTAACCAACTTGGACAAGCAGATGGTGCAATCACCCATGTGAAGATAATTGTGAGAGAAATGTAGTAATTAGTTTGAGTCAGTTGGCATACCACAAAAAAAATGGGTGGGTTAGTGTTCAAGGACAAGTACAAAAATGAGAAGGAAAAGAAAGAGTGATGACAGTCTTTTTTGACGAGAGGTATTCATTGTCAGGAGAGCAGGATATGCATCACTGGCTCTGTTGGGCTACAAAAAGGGAGCAGGGCTGATGGCTGGTGTAGAGCCTCTGGATTGTGGCTTTCTTAGAGCAAGCAGATGAGAGTGGAGAGAGACTGAAGGAACAATAATATTTTGTGAGAAGTTTTTGGATTGAAGTTGTTATTTGTTTTGAATTTTACTGTGACACCATTTTGTTTGTAATGGATGCTATCATTCTGGTTTTGAATTCCTACAATGCAACAATTGTCATGTGTCAGGGGGCTCATTTCCAGACTTCATGCCATGTGACATTATCAGCACAAGTGTATTGTTATGCCAAAACATGGCAGATGTGGCAGACTATGGAAGCACACATAAAAGACCAGCAGATGACATTAGAAGTCAGTAAAAATGCAGGGTTAACAATGAAAAGATTGCTAAACCAAAACATGTAAACCAAAACATATACCAAAGTCAAAGTCTATAAGAGAAGCACTGTCAAACTGTCACTGTCAAAAACACTTAAGTAAGAAATGTATACTTAGAAAGAACACAGGGTTTTCTATTTTAAGAAATTATCCTCAATTGTCAACAGAAGATAGCACACAGTGCCAGCTTATATATTGTCACACTGAGGATGTCTTATCAGACCACCACCACTACATACCCCCCCCCCCCCCACCCCCCCCACCCCCACCCCCCCCCCCCCAGCATCGGAGCAACAGACCCACCCTCCAAGAAACAAAATGGTGACACTGAAGATTTAAAAATATAATGATAATAATAATAGATGAGGATCCAACCAAAATGTACGAGAAATACAACATTAATGATCAATTCCCTGATGCTCAAAACCACCATAAAAAATTATTGCATTGCATGTATTTCAATATCCAACACTGTGGATACATTCTAAAACTTGTGCAGATGCTTTAAGTAAAAGATCTTGCGGTTACTGACTTTTTGCTAGGAATTTCTGATATCTGAGTTTGATTTTTTGCATTGCCTTTGACAAACATTATTGGTTCATTTTGGTGCTGACTGTTGCTTTTCTTTTATGGTAACATTTCATCTCACGATCTATTCTGCTGTCTAGCAGTCTGTCCCAAATGTCTACCTGTGGCAGTACAACGTTTTTCCTCTTCACAATGTGGAGCCAATTCCATCCAAGGAAGGCCTTCAATGATGCTACATTTATGTCACAATCATTGACTGGCTTTAACTTGTGTCATTATACAAGACTTGTTTCACTTATGGCCAATTCCATTTCACATTGGCTTTAGAAAGTATTCAGACTATCACTTTCTGATCACTTCATTGTATTTATATTTAATTTTAAATGGATAAATTTGCCATTTGTGCTTATCTATGTATAAAGCATAATAACAAAGTGAAAACATATGCTTTCAGAAATTTTATTAAAAATCAAAAACTGAAATCTCTCTTTTCTCTAAGCATTCACACCCTTAATTCAGTACTCTGTCGAAGCACCAATTACAGCTTCAAGTCTTCAAGTCAAGTCTTCTTGGTAAGTCTCAATAAGCTTTGCTCACTTGAATTTGGACAGTTTATCTCCTTCTTTTGGCAGAGCCTCTTTAACTGCATTAGATTGGATGGGAAGTACCTGTAAACTTCCATCTTCAGATCTCTCCAGAGATGTTCTATGGGGTTTAATTATGGACTTTAGCTGGATCACTCAAGAACAGTCAGAGATTTGTCCCAAAGCCACTCTAGCATTGTCTTGGCTGTATGCTTTGTGTTATTGTCATGCCAAAAGATAAAACATTACCCAGTCTGAGGTTGGGTGCAGTCTGGAACAGGTTTTCATCAAGGACTCTCTTAAATTCTGACCAATCTCCTGTCCCTGTTGCTGAGTATAGCCCACATAGCATGATGCTGCCACCTCCATGCTTCACCATAGGGATGGTATTAGGTAGGTGATAAGCAGTATCTGGTCTTCAACAGAGAAAATGTTTGGAGTTTTTCCCAAAGAGTTCAATGTTTGCCTCTTCAGACAAAATACTTATTCTTCTCATGCTCTCAAGAGTCCTGTCAATGTTATTTGGTAAACTCCAAGTGGGCTGTCATATGCCACTCTACCTTAAATGCTTGATGAGCTGGTCATCCTTCTGACAGGTTATCCCATCTCAGCAGGGGACTTCTAAGTTCTGTTTGAGTGACCACTGACTGACTGTGGCCCTTTTTACTGGAGAACTTGGTTTGGCCAAATGGTCAACTCCAAGAAGAAGAGTCCTGGTGGTTCCAAACATTTTCCATTTCACAATTATTGAGGCCATGGTTTTCCTCAGATCACGCAAAGATTTGGAAGCTTTTATACCCTTGCCTTGATCTATGCCTCACCACAATTTGATTGCAATCTGTCTGGACTTCTTGGCTTAGCATTGATCCTAACATGCAGTGTGAATTGTGGGACCTCATAGGTGCAGGTGTGCATTTCCAAAAGATGTCCAATCAATTCACTTTCCAACAGGTGTACTCCAATCAAGTTCTAGACACATCTCAAGGAAAACTAAAGCAAAGGCAATGCACATGACCACAATTTGAAGTGACACAGCCAATGGCGTAAATTCTTATATGAATGAGAGATTTCGGTTTTTGATTTTTAATGAATTTGCAAACGTTTTTGAAACCATATTTTCACTTTGTTATTACTGATAATTGAGTGTAGATTCATGGGCAAAAATGGCAAAGGTATACATTTAAAATTAAATCAACAACACAAGAAAAGTGAATGGGACTGAGTACTTCCTGAATCCACTGTATTTGCCATGATAGCAATTAGTCAGACAAAGAAGGGTCCGTGATAGAGCAGCAAAATAAACAATAGACACCTGAGCTTTGCTGCTAATACTAATATTAGTGATCCTTGCTTTGCTGCCATTGCATAGTAGGATCTGACAATGAACCTAAACAAGGAAAAGGAAGTTTCCCTTGTGAGTCAAAAATTGAATTTTCACATTGGGTGTAAGCTAGGTGATGGCCCAAGGGCATTAGGAACTGAAGTGATGTGATATTATTCCTTATGCTACATTAGAATAAATGAAGGGTATAGGAGAAGACATTGAATTGACTGGATGAGTTTGTTTTACCGTAAAATCATTTAAGACTGAAAAAGGCAGCCAGAAATAATGAGTTAATGTACAAATTAAAGGAGAGGTGAGAGTCAAACATTTCAATCAGACTGAATAAAATATAAACTTTTAAAACTATTATACTGCAGAATAAAGAGCACTGGTTTGACATTTTACTGAATTTGCAATGGCCAGGTGTTTCCAAATTTTTCACCCATTAAGTGGTTTCCTTTGAAGCAGTTAGCATATAACATGTTGGCTATTATCCATTTTTAAACACAAGCAAAGCTGAGTGCCATCAACATAGAAAAGAATGTTACCTAATCTAACTGAAAAGCATAAAAAATAATTTTGGACACAGCACTGATCCCTGAAGAAGTCTATATTTAACACAGTAATGAAAAAGCAATGACATCAGGCTTTTCCCCATATTGAAAACAGTTCATTTGCAACAAAAATGAATACGATGAGTGTCTTTCCATTTAGGGTTAATGCTACTTGTTTTTTTATACCGTAATGCTAATTTGTCTTTCTATATTAGACTCATTTCCTTTAAGCCCATACATCTTTAAGCTCCCACTGCTTCCACAAAAACTGACAAATACTAAGGGTATTAAAAGCCCCGAGCCCAATATCCATTACATCAGCCCACTATAAAAATACTATAATATGAGCGAGATAAGTAGCTATGGTTGTTTAGCAATCATGAAGGATTTGCTACCATGCATTATCTTGTCAGCACAGAAGAATTTCAAACTGGAGGACACTAGTAAGAGACAAAAGCAGCTGCCTTGTGTGTAATTATTTTAAAAATGAGTTTCATAGAGTCAGCCTTGTCATGAATTCATTCGGTAATTCTAAATCTTTGTCATTTTGATTATTGGTCTGGATGTTGTGATTGCATGGGAAGCATGTATAATATTATTTCTTTTTCTTTTCCAGGCCTGCATTTCTGAGCCAAAATGATGATTAATAGTGTTTTGTGAAACTTGCATAAAAGATAAAACTTGTTGCATTCTGATTTCTCTCACTCTATCACGCTTTAATGATCTTTCAGGATTCTCTGCTGACCTCCAATAGACCAATTTCAATCTGAAAAAAATCCCTCACCATTATCTTATGTTAACCCTAAGGCACTTGTGCCAAATGACATGGCTCTAAGCCTACTGCCCTGTTATGAGCTGGCAAGTATGAAACTAGCAAGGCTCCTGTTCCATAGTATAACTTAAACAATATGTGTGCTGCAGGAAACAATTATGTTCATTGAGTCTGCTCTATTGTTACTGACAGATAGTTTTCCTGGTATCTCATATGTTTAGGATTTATAGCACAAACTGTTTGTACCATAAATATCATTAATGATGACCAAGTACTGTGCCATGTAAATGGTAATTAATTTTCTCCAAAGCTAAAGGTTAGTGGGTTAATATGCTGGTACAGAGAAAATGTCTAATGTGATGATGCTGACCTGATTAAGCTGATTTAATGGTTCAGTCTGTCCCTTTGGGCTGTAAGTTGTGTCTTCCTCTAACGTAATTTTTAATAGTGAATGTGTTACATTGATGTTAGCAGTAGGGTCCATGAAGTAAAAAGTGAAACTGTAACAGGCTAGCAGATTAAACCTGTTACACTAGACACAGAGTGGCTCTGCTGGATGACAGCACAGATCCAGTGTGCCTGCCTTTTAATTTTCCACTTCGAATAACCTGCTGACAAAATGTGAGAGAGCAACTACTAGATGTTATTACCAACAGACCAGGATAGGTACATGGCTTTTGACACAGAAACTAGGATAAACAGATTTCTAAATAGACTGTGGACTGCTATCAAAACCAGATGGCTTAACTGTTAATGTAGCCAAGCAAGAATTGCCAGGAGTCATAAACAAGAGCATAATAATTTAACCAGAACCTAAACGCTATAACTGAGAATCAAATTGAGATATGGAAAGCTATGAGTTGATACAAGAAAATCGGAACCCAAAGATGCAAACCAACAGACATGCACAATGAAGATCCATAATTTCAGATATAGTATTGATGGTACTGTGCTGGGATTTTAAAGTAAATCCTCAAGACAGGAAACGTGGTGCCTCCTGGGAGATGGTCCCTAACAACCATGCCTGCTTCCTAGTAACCAGTTAACTACCCTCTTAAATTCTGAAATGGCTGCATGGCGAACTTAAGAATAAATAAAAAAATATTTTTTCATACAAAGATGTTGAATAAAAGCACCCACATGAAATGAAACTTGCAATTACAGTTTTCTAAAAGCAAAACACTGGGTTTTTTTCAAATCTTTTCAATACAAACAAAGAAATGCTAAATATAGAACAACTGAAGACAAAGTAACTGCTTTATTATACTGTATACATTGCATTTAAAAGTATTCAGACCTCTTCACTTTTTGCACCCTTTATTGAATTGTAGATATGAATACATTTCAGGTTTTGAATTTAAATAAATTTGCAAACCTTTCTGAAAATATGTTTTCACTTTGTCCTTATGGGTTATTGAGCATAGATTGATGAGCAAATATATCAAGTTTACCCAAATAAAATTAAATCTCCCACACAATACAGTGTACAGAAATTGAAGGGTTCTGCATACTTTCTGAATCCACTGGGTATATTGTAAGAAAAGAAAAAAAATACAAAAAAGGTTTGGGGTATGTCCGTGATGCTGTATAATGAAAATAAGTGAAAACAAAAACAAAATTTTTACAAAGATTACTGTATATCTTTTCAAACAAGAGTCCTATGCAGAAGTGATAGAAAATGGCAGAAGTTCCAGTCATATGGATTCCAGGCAGGAAGGTAGGCAAAGGAGGGCAGACAATGGAAATGATGTCAGAGGTGGAATGGCTGTCAATGTTATGCAGAAAGAGGAAGAGAGAAGTCATTAGAACAGAGTGCCAAACTCTGGTTCGGCAGGCAACTACCAGCACCAGAGCACTTAAACTGCTTCTCCAGCACACAGACGTCACAATATTTTTATACATGTGCACATTGGGGACACCTTAAAAAACTGTGATGGTGGTAATTCCTCGCCGATCCACAAGGTGACTTTGTATATTAATGCCTCTTCTTGTACTCCCTCTGCAGACTGGATTATTGATAACCCTATCACGTCTGACGTCACTTCCAGTGTCTGTCCACCTCGTCTGTATTTAACCAGAAGTGTCTCCATCTTGGGCAGTCTATTTTCAGACTCATAAATATATATATATATACTAGGGGGCTTTGCCCCCTGCTCGCTTCGCTCGCCAACCCCCGTGTTTGGTTTTCTGGATACACACTTTTAAGATTTTTTTTTCTTTGAATTGTTGCTATTTCATTAGTTTCACTTTTATTTCAGAACTTCTGTAAAAACAATATTTGTAATCTTGCGAGTCCCAATATGCTGAATCTTTTTAATGAGGTCAGTGAGACATGTGTTTAATGACTTTGTACCATAATTCAGGATAGGTTTCTCTGTTTGGAATTTCAGCACAGACAAAACGATTGACATCATCAGCAGTTAATCATTTTTTTTACAAAGTAACCAATAAATGCATGTGCGGTAAACTCCATTTTTGAAATTCTCAAGATTCACAAGATTCTTTATTTGTCACATGCATAGTTATACAGCCAATGCTCATAGTTAAATGAGGCAGTTTGTTTGTTTGCGCTACTGTGATCTTCACTTTCTTTTTTTATATTTTCTAATTTTCGTACTTTCATATCCTTTAACTTTCTCCACATGTGTATAGCGCCAACGTTTTTTTTTTTGAGCCTTTCTAATTTTACTGGTTTCATAGTCTCTAACCTGCTCTGCATGTGTTTAGCGCCAACGTTTGTAAACGTCTTTATGAAGTTCTACTTTGTCTTTTACTCATTGTCTTTTAATTCTGAGCCTGATTGGGCGTGCTTTTTTTTCAATTCCACTTGTTCCAGGTAGATAATTACTTTCCTAATTTTCTGAATTTGCACCTCGATTATTCTTTTTTGCTCTTTTTTCTCTCCAACGCTTTTGAGTCTCTTTTCTCCGCACTGCTTTCTTCTTCGCTTAGATGTCGACATTTCATTTATAACGTATGTCCTTATACACTTTATATGCGCTGAGACCCCGGAACTATATGTGCTCAAATCCTTCACAAGACTAAATGTTTTGCTGCCCTGTTGTCCAACCTATTTGATAGATTGTAAGTAGGGAGTGTCTTGCAAGAATCTCATGTTCTACGTCATCGCGAGACTATCCTGGGTCAATCTCTTGGCACAATGTCTCATGTTTACGGTCCCCGCGAGGCACACCGTGGCAAGTCTCTTTGGTCTCGCAGGTCTTTTAAATGTCTTTTGAGAAGATCATGTATTGTAGCCTTGCTTTTGCTTTCCAGGACAGGATTTATTTTTATAATAGATATATATCCTCTTTAATAAAATCCCTGTGTGCGTCCAGGTGTCCGTGTGTGTGTGTCTTCTGGTGAAGTGCGCATGTGCAGGGCACAGTCCGATGCGCGATATTACTGTCAGTGAAAGTTACAGGCATTTTATGGAAATACAAACCAGTATTACTGCGAGAAGAAACTAAAGATACACAATACAGTGACTCATATTACATCCACATAAAAGCCAGTATTACTGTCAGAGGAGATTAAAGGCATATTACTGATGCGCACGCCTGTATTACCGCCAGAGAAAATTATAGGTATATTACGGACATACAAGCCAGCGGACATACAAGACAGTATTACTGTCACAGAAAATTAAAGACACACAATACACGGCGGCAGCCCACGAAGAACGGTCAGCTCAGCAAGTAAACATCAACAAAAGAAAGGCTGAAAGAAAGAAAAATACGACCAACAAAAAGAATGAGGTCAAAGTCCCTTGCCATTTAATATAGACTGTTCCTACTAATGTTTATGCACTACTGTTCTAGCGCCCATTATTGTAACGGGCATAAGACTAGTTTATATATCTGAGGAACCCTGACCTATCTCTGGGGCCTTGGCTCTGGTGGGGAGGACAGCCCTCTCCCCCGAGAGGGCATAATAAGTCCCTGTCGCTTCCCCCACGGAGACCAGCCCACTTCTGTGTGTCCTCTCGACACTCTCCCTATGCATTCTATGTGGCCCGGGACTAGACAAAGGAAGCGGAGTCTGCACCGGTTCTTTCTGAAATCTGGGACAAACCCCCCACCCGGAAACTCAACCCCAGTACTCCCCCACCTTGTCATAATTCAGGTCTGGTCCCATTTCCTTCTGGGATTCTTCCATCCTCCCGACTACGCCACTGTAATAAGAACAACCCAGGAACATTGGGAAGGTTTGGGGCAGCCACCCATATAATATTTCCCGGCTGCAAAATTGATTAAAGAGAACAGACACGTTCACACGACTGAGTCCAAAATAGAACTAATCATTGTCTTAAGATGGTGGCTTTTAAATGCTTTCAGAGGATGTGACGTCATCAAGTGACGTCGTTGGTTGCCCCAGAACCAGGCGGGATTTCCCAAGAATGGTCGGCAAGGAATTAACAGAGAGAATCAGTACCCTTTGCCACCCCCTGGTCGAGTGTGGAATTACATATATTTAAGCTCTTTAGTTTTCCCCTAAACACGCATGTGTGACAATATATACAGGGTGACACAAAAAAACGGGAACTTTTTTACAATCCAATAAAACTAGAAGTGATAAAAGAAATAAATTTTATTCATAGTAATTGAAACCTTAAAATTTGCCATTTACGAAAAATTGATAGAATTTATCATTTTTTAAAAATTACGTCTTTTAGATGGTGTCCTCCTGTACGAATACATTCTTGAAATCTGCTGTTGAGATTCTTCATTGACCGCTGCAACATCTCAGCTGGGATACTGTGAATTTCATCCCGAATTCTCTGTTTTAACTCATCTAGGGTTCTTGGTCGAGTCGTGTACACTTTACTCTTGAGGTAGCCCCACAAGAAAAAATCACAAACGGATAAATCTGGCGATCTAGGGGGCCAGGGAATGTTACCGAATCTTGAGATCACATGGTTACCGAATAATTCTCGCACAGCTTCCATTGATTGCCGTGCAGTGTGTGATGTCGCTCCATCCTGTTGAAACCAGGTTTTTTCTTTAGGGCAGATCCAGTCTCTTCAAACTTATTAATCCAACCTTTTATCGCGTGTTTTGACGGAACGACACCATGACGTCCTAAATTATAAAAACGTCGAAACTCCCTCTGCGCAGCTTCCAAACTATCATTGTTTTTGTAAAACATTTTTATGGCTAACGCACGCTGTTGCCCATTCCACTGATCCATGATTACTAAAATGGCGGAGTGTTTACTTACTAAATGTCACTAACCCGCAGTGCTACCACCTGCTAATGGCTACCAATACGCATTTCAAAAATTCCCGTTATTCTGTGTCACCCTGTATATTATAATAAAGACACAACAATTATGAAGATTTGGGGTTTTTAGCCCCGTATACTGTAAAGCAAATATTGTCAGTAGGTTTCTCAAAACTCAAAACAGACATTGAAGGGAGGGAGGACGGACATTTTATGGTGACGGACCGGATATTAAGGTGAGGTATGCTGGGATAGTAGTGGTGGATTGTGGGAGGATGACGTCATCAAGGGTAAAAAGAGGGAAGAAAGGAACCCGGAAGGGTGCATCTTCTAGAGTCATTCCGGGCGCTTTTTATGGCTGCGACGTCTCTGCCTTTCTAAGGAAGCAAAGAAAAAAAGATTAGTACACTGCCATTGTCCCCCTGCAGGTCTTATTGCAAAGCAAACCGGGTCAATCAGCTGTTCCCCAAGCGCTTGTGCGTGACAATATATATATATATATATATATATATATATATATATATATATATATATATATATATATATATATATACTGTATATACTGTATATACATATACAGTACCTGGAAAACAATACAAAAAGTACACGACACATGTTTCACCCTAATTGTACACATCTTTGCTTCCCCTTACAAGGATCGAACCTCAGATATCAGCACCTGAGGTAAAGCTTTTGACATTGTGCCATGGCAGCTGGTTCACTTACTTAACAGGATAAAGATTGGAGGTTTGAATCACAATCTCATTATTTGGATGGTCACCTACCAGGTAATGCTTGTGGTTGGTTGGCTACCAATGCCAATCACAGTACAAAAGCACAATATCCACAGCACAGCACTTCGTTCTCTTCCTCTCTCTGTCTCCTTCTACTCCCACTCCTTCCCCAGCAAGCTTCGTCTTCCTCCTCCCGACTCTGGCTCCCTGAATGAAGTGAGGCATTCCCTTTAATGCTACACCTTAGGTGGACCACCAGCATGATCTGGAAGTTCTCCCAGGTGTGGTGGAAACCACAGAACCCAACAGAGTTGTGCCGAATTCTAACTCCCATGTAGCCTTGTGAGACTCTGATGCACCACTGCAACCCAAAGGGGCTGCCATCTAGAGCTGTGGGTTTGGGGAAGATATAGCCCTGTGCATGTCCACTCCCCCAGTTCTTCCATTATGTAAGCTTCCCAGCTAGAAAAAGGTTCTGGCCATCCGTCACGCAAGCTATTATATTTTCGAGGAAGAAGAGTCTACAATATGTGTTACACAAAAACCAAGTGAGCTGTAACATATCTAAATTCTGTCCGCAGTGTAAGTGACACCTACCTAGTGCCACTGCATACTGTAACACTCCTATTACATTAAATCCAATCCATTTGCAAAGGCTTTTAGTTCCACACTTTAAAGTTACATTTTGCAGGGTGAAGTTTGTGTCACTCTACCAAAAGCAGAACTAACAAACTAACTCCCATAACCTAGCTCTAATGCTCTTGCTTCCTGGTAATTTTGTGACCTTCTTCATGATGCTAAAGCATTCTTATTGCCACGATTTTAATCTTTTTTCTGCCTAATCCTAAAGTTTTTAACTTTATTAAGTTTTTTTACCAATTTTTGCACATGTTGGTGTTGTTTTTCTTGGGTTCGATAAGTTTTAGTATCATAAGCTTAACGGCACCATGTTGCCATTGGGGACATTTGCTTTGGTCACAGGTGTCAGCTGTTTATTCTTCATTTTTTGGTCCTAGCCATGGTCCCTCTTAGTAATGACACCCATTGGTGGACATGTGATGTGCATTGTTACTTGATAACATGATATTTTGGGTTTTTTTAAAGAAGACATCATAACAGGTGACCTTTTTATAAAAAAGAAAGAAAAATCCTTTACTTAGTGCAGTTAGGGGTAAGAAAACAAAGACAGTGTTAGACGTTTTGGTTGTGCTTTTGACTGCGATATTTGCTATGTGTTTTTGAGTTCTAACATTAAACTTATTGTGTTTTGCGACCTCTTGTATTCCCCAAGAATAACTTAACTGACTAACTTACTGTTCATCTCCTAGTACTGTATATTTTCCATAACAACTATCTATGCTTTTGCTATGTGAAGGTTCACAACACTGAAATGGATGTAAAAACAACCCTCAACCGCCACTCTTAAATAAAATTCATTTTGTATTTATGCAGTGACCAACACCATCAAAAACCTCCTGGTCTCAGCCATCCACCTATGTGAGTCACTACATCATCATTTTTTTTTTCTATTAATTCTTCTGGCCAAAACATCAAATTTCACACCAAAGAACAATTTCTTCTCAAATAAATTCTTAAAGTAGGCTTTTAAAGATTAAATTTAAAAGTTTTAAAGCTTTTTATTTTTTGATAATTTACAAGTAGTTCTAATGTCAAATAATGAGTGTTGTGTCATGAGAATCATTCATTTATCTGTCAATGAAACACAGCTTTACCTGTCCACCATTCCATTATCTTAATCCTTCCTTTCTTTTTCAGCCTATTAAGAAAACCAGAGTCTTGCATCAGGGGGAAGGCAAGAATCAACCCTGGGAGGTGCTGCCAGTTCATCGGGGGACACATTCATGAGTCCACCGACATGCACTGAACCTGCATGGAGCAACTTCGAAGTAGTGATTTGTTTATCCTGACATTATTAGTAAGAAAATCAGAGTAGCAATTCAGACTCTGGGAAAATATGCAAAGTGAGCACATGAGTTCAGTGCCAGTCATCCAGTGTGCTAACATCCCCCTTAGCCATAGCAAAGTGTAACCACAAGGGGGTGCCACAGAGGCCCAGACCACACACACCAATACAGCACACAATATATGAGTAAAATAAAGGACTTTTATTACTTCCAAAGCACCTTTCCACAGACCTCTTTCCACCAATCAGCCACAAATACAATTATAATCACAATAAATTAATAAATCTTCCTCCTTCACTCCTCCAGTTGTGTGTTGCCTGCTGCCTCCCGGCTCTGACTCATCCATATGTGGCAGCAGGCTCCTTTTTAAGCTGAACCTGGAAATGCTTTCAGTGTCATGCTGTATCTTCCAGGAAGCACTTCTGGGCCATAAAGAAAGTAGGGAGGTCTTCCCCTGACAGCGCCCTCTAACGATACCCAGTGACCTCAACAGGGCTGCACATCTGGACTCCAACTCTCAAGCATCCCTGAGAGTGTCCCGACTGGGTTTCCATGTGAGGACCACTGCCACCTATTGTATTGGGGATTTAACTGCTCCCGATTCTTGGTTATCTCTGGTCTATCCTTTAATTTACACCGGCTGGGTATAAAGTTATTTATTTCTTCCCAATCCATTTGTGTCGTCGCACTGACCTCCCATCCAGGGAGGTCAGGGCTTCTTCTTCTTTTTTCTGGCCTGGATAGCCCTTTAATATATTTATATAATATATTTCCACTAACAACATTATTTCTGTCATCAATGTAAATTTAATTTTTGTACTACACTATACCAATGAAATTTACCAAAAAATTGAAAACTATATTAAACTACAAAGAAAATATGCTGACAAATAGGTACACTTAGATTATAGTTGCTTAAACCCCCTGTGTTTTTTAGTGAAATAGTAAAACAAAAAAAAAATTTACCTGTAATAGCAATATTGCCTTTATCCATTTACTTAACAACTGAATTTTCAAAGACAGATTTTTGACCTTAAAGAAATCCATGCTGGGGTTTTCTCTTTCCTGCTTTGTGAAAGTTATAGAGCATTGCTAGGTTTTTGATCCTCCACAGCTGGCATAAGAGTTGCTAATTTCTGCTGGAATAATTTATTAGAATGTTTAAGAAAGGAAAATTAAGTAGTGGAAAGCACAAATTGCATTTGTAGTCAGATGGGTGGATAGATAGTCGTAAAGTATAAAAATAACACAAAGTCTAAAGATGTAGCCAAGATAAACACAAGTTTGGCAGCGCTGCCAAAATTTGCTGTTTATTTCTGGGAATGCAGAAAAGGAAAAATGAACATAATTAAAAACAAAAAATAAAACACTTCTTAGTTTAATGTAGGAAAGGCTCACATAAGAGGATTTTTCTTTCTTTCTTTCTTTCTTTCTTTCTTTCTTTCTTTCTTTCTTTCTTTAATAATAATAATAATACATTTTATTTATATAGCGCCTTTCCCATGCTCAAGGCACTTCACAGAGTTAAAGAATGGCAGGGTATACAGTATATAGCATTGTACTAAACCAGATAAATAAATAAAGAGTAAGATAGTAAATTCAGAGAAAAAGCCTAGCAGATAACATAATTGATAGTCACACACACACACACACACACGTTACATGAGCATCTTGACATAGAGGTAAACTGAAAGAAGGGTAATAAAGTCCAGTAGAGCTAAAAGCCTTTCTGTACTGGTGAGTTTGAATTATTTTTTAAAAGAATTCATGGAGTCAGCTGACCTGATTAATTTTGGTAGGTCATTCCAGAGTCTGGGCGCTATACAGCGAAAGCCCTGTCACCCATGGAGTGTAAATTAGTGAGGGGTACAACAAGATTACCAGAATCAGAGGACCTTAGTGGGCAGACAGTCACATAGTGATGGAGAAGGTCACTGATGTAGTTTGGCGCAAAGTCGTTTAAGGCTTTGTAGGTTATTAGTAGAATTTTATATTCATTTCTGTAAGACACAGGGAGCCAGTGAAGGCAAAACAGGATGGGTGTTATGTGCTTGCTGCTGCTGGTCCATGTAAGGACTCTTTCAGCCGAGTTTTGAATAAGCTGGAGCTGTGATATAAGATTAGAAGGGGCACCTGCCAGTAAGGAATTATAATAATCGATGCTGGATGTGATAAAAGCATGGACGAGTTTCTCAGCATTAGAAAAAGGAGAGGAAGGAGAGAACACTTGATATGTTACGGAGGTGAAAGTAAGAATGTTTCTTAATGTGATTTATGTGGGCGGAATAAGAAAAGGAGGAATCAAAAATGACACCAAGATTCTTTGCAGTAGAGGCAGGTCTGATGAGATCACCACCAAGATGGACTGAGAAGGATCTCATTTTATTAAGTTACACTTTAGTCCCAATTTGCAGGAGGTCAGTTTTGTTGCAATTTAATTTTAAAGAGTTCTGTTCCATCCAGGTATTAATTTCACTGAGGCAAGTTGTGAGCTGAGAAAGCTCTGATGAAGTTCCACTTTTAACATTGAAATAGAGCTGAGTATCATCTGCATAAAAATGATAACCCAGTCCAAAGCTACGAATAATATGGCCAAAGGGAAAGCATATAAATACAGAAGAGAAGAGGGCCGAGGACAGAGCCCTGAGGAACTCCTTGTGTGACTGGCGCTGTGCTGGATCTGCTGTTGCCAAGACTAACAAGCTCTTGCCTATCAGTCAGATAGGACTTGAACCACTGGAGGGCAGTGCCAGAGATACCCAGCATGTTCTCCATTCTGGACAGTAGAATGTCATGTCTGGCAGTGTCAAATGCTCCACTGAGGTCTAACAGAATTAATATGCTGGTTTGTCCAGAGTCTTTCTTTCTTTCTCATGCCCCCATCACCCTTTCAGTGATGCTGCTCACTTTAAGTCCACAGACTCTTAGGTGTAGTGGGAGGAAGGTTTTTATTGTCAGACAGCTTAATAATGCAGACAGATGAACTGGACACTTCAAATTGGTGGTATTGAAGTCAAGTCTCTTTTGAGCTGATGATATAAATCACACAGGCAGTTTAGATTTGCAATCTGAAACTCCATTTCCTTTGGTGTTTTTCAATATTGATCCATTCCCCCACATATTAAGATTATAAAAGTCCTGTGGATGCAGCAGTAGCATTTATGTACCCCTGCAATTTAAAGACAAACCTATTCCCTTTGAATTTTGGTTATTTAATACTGCTATTATATTAACATAACTTTAAAGGTAAGAAATGTTATATTATAACTGAAAGAGGAATGAGAGAGATGATCCACCCTTGTTCAGATTGTTGTGGGACTCATCAAATGTTGCTGCTGTAATTGCATTAGAGCAAAACATGTCAACACAATAATCTTAAATGCTCAGCTGTTGAAACATTGTGTTTCAACCTTTTCATTTATTTAATTTTTTTTAACATGTAAAAGGTGTTGTCCTGTGGTAACTGTGGAAAAGTGGTGTTAACTACTACTATAGCACCGATGCCTTAGAGCTCTCATTCATTTGGCTGCTAGGTGCCTTCATTGTTATAATTGCATGTTGTCCCCATTTTTATGTGGGTTTCTACTCTTGGATTTCTGTACTATGCGTCCCTGTAGTTTTCTGTATCATGTTAAGGACTGGTGACTCATCCACAGTTGTTTTCTACGCAGCAGTCATTGCTGCAGTGAAAGGCATGGGAGCCTCAGTCAGATAAGCAGACAAAAAGGATGAATGCTTTCAGTAACATAACATTGGAAAATTAGAGCAGAGGTGACAAGAACAAGTCTGTCCATCCTACTCACCTAGATTGCCTAAAACAGTGGTTCTCAACCTGTGGGATGGGCCCCCCTAGAGGGGTGTGAAGTAACAAAAAGGGGGGGGGGGGGGGGTTTGAAGATGTGAAAAAAAGAAAACAAGATTCGAAAATATGAAAAATACATCTATTGAAACCAAAACAAATTAAATTAAACCAAAACAAATTAAATTAACTTAAACTATATTCTAATACTAGAAAAATAAATATAGAGTTAGATAAATGTCGATAAAAGTTAAGTAGGTATAATAAAAAATGCATCTATGATATATCATTAATTAAAAAAGAACAAATTGGTATTAGTGGGCTCCTTTCAAAAAAACGTTAGGGGGGCGCGATTAAAACTGTTATGAAAACTCGGGTCGCAAATACTTAAAGGTTGAGAAACGCTGGCCTAAAATAACATTGAGTTTGGATTTGTCTACTCTCGGCCACATTAGTTGGTAATTTTTTCAATGTCCGTTGTTCCTTGCATGAATTAGAACTTTCTAACATTTATGCAAAATCTACCCTTAGCTTGTTTGAAACCATGTCACCATAGTCTTTTTGAAAATGTTATTTTAAAGAAACATAGCACCCACCGTACAACTTAATTTCATAATTATAAACACTTCAATCATTTCACCTCTTAATTTCAGGATCTTGCTCTAAGGGCTTGGACAGCCTACAGCCTTGGACAGATTTGTGGAAGATGAAATCTAATGTAAGTAAATGTAAAGTATTACACTTTGAAAGTAAAAATGTTGGATTTAAATACACAATGGGAGCTCTGAAAATTGAAAGTACACCTTATGAGAATGATTTAATAGTCATAGTGGACTCGACACTATTAACTTCCAGTGTTCAGAAGCCATTAAGAAAGCTAATAGATTGTTAGGTTATATAGCATGATGTGTAGAGTACAAGTCCAAGGAGTGGTATACAGACTATAAAAAGGACATAGCAGCACTAGAAAATGTCCAGCGAAAAGCGACAAGGCTGATTCCATGGCTACAGGGGATGAATTAAGAGAAAAGATTAAAGGGACTGAGCCTTTTCAGTTTAAGCAAAAGAAGATTAAGAGGAGACATGATTGAAGTGTTTAAAATTATGAAGAGAATTTGTACAGTGAATCAAGACTGTTACTTTAAAATGAGTTCATCAGGAACATGGGGACAAAGTTGGAAACTTGTTAAGGGTAAATTTCATACAAACATTTCTTTTGTTTTTCTTTACGTAGAGAACCATACACACAGAATAAGCAACCGAGTTGTGTGGTAGACAGTAGGACTTTAGGGACTTTCAAAAGTAGAGGTTCAGGCTTATGGAGCTGAGGAAAAGTGTGGCAGATCAAGTTGCCACTGAGCCCAACTGAACTGTGAGAAGCAGGGCCAGTAGTAAAAATATGCAGGCAAAGGACAAGACAGACCTGGAATGTGGTTTGCAGCACCAGCTCAGTAAAGGAAAACAGCAAAGAGACCAGTACATCTACATCTCCAATCCAGGAGGTTCACCTACTTGTCTACAGCTGACCAGCGTTGAACACCTCTGTTGCACCGCATGGCAGCACAGAACTTAACATCCCAGTTGTGCCAATTGCCAGTGCAGCATGTAACATCCCTGCTGTGCCATCTGACAACACTGTGCTCCCAAATCCTGCTGATGTGCCCTTGTCACCGGCTGCATGACCGAAGCAGGAGAGAATACCGCCCCACCCTTTCATTGAGTTTATGCGCCATTCCAAAGAGTTAGAAGCGGTTGCTTGGGACAACATCTTTGAAGGGAGGGCTATGCAATGGCGCTGAACAAGTTATATCAGCCAGGGGTGAGTCACCAATGGAATGAGTTGGCACTGCATCATCAATAGCAGGAGCGCCAGGAGTCACACATGCTTTTTCCAACTAGTGCGGCAAAAGGCAAGCAGTACTTTTAAGGAAAGCAAGTCACCTCAAAGAGCCATGTAAAGAGTAGAGAATCCATTAATTTTGGCGTTTTGCGCCAACTCTCATGTAGAATTTCATGTAGAATGCTCAGCACGATCAGAGAACTGCATGTCAGTGCTCTATTTTGTAAATAATCTAACAATCCATGCTAGGAGTGAGACTATTTCCTAACTGGCTTAATTAACAATATATTTTTACAGGAATAGCCAAGAAAGTTCTATTTCAGTTAAGTTACAGGGGGTAAAGGACCATCCTATAATCTAAGTAACAATGACTAACTGATATTCAGCTGAAATTAAGCAGCCATTTATGTGGATTTAACATTAACATTAACTTTCTAAATTGGCTATTACACCTAATATAATATTATTTTCAACTATGATAGGAAGTATAAGCCCTCGGGTATTAAAACAGTGTACCAAATACTAAATACCAAAAAAAAAAAATGAAATGTGGTCTTTGCCTTGATATGCAGCACACTAATCACTTTAGCAATGCACCAATTAATAAGAATATCATTATTACAGTTTTCACAATTGAACTGAACCTAGTATTAGAATTATTTTTCTTATTCTTAAAAGTTTTATATGTGGGGAACACTCATATTTTATGAACAAATTTGTTAATTTCACTATGCTAAAATACAGATTTAAAGAGTAAAAGCAACATCTGATTATATTTTTGATCTACTTCTGCTTATACAGGTATATTTGTACGCTCCAATTAAACAAAATACATTCCCTTCTCCTAAATACATTAAAAATGATTTTAATCATTAAAGGGTAAGATAACAACTTTTGTGACCACACTTGGATGTGTAAAAATTCAATAAATCAATTGTTCAGTCACATTTATTTAGATGAATATTCTTTTAGAGATGAGACATCATAAAAAACAATTTAACATTCAAAAGCAATAATTTTAATTAAAGCCAAATCAATTTTTGTTACAACACCTTTGATGGAAGCAATGTGACAGAGGACTTTTCATAATAAACACAAATATAAATTGATTAGTAGAGAATATTTCATTCATTCCACTGTTTCACTGTCCTATTACCAGGTTCACCTTTTATATTCTAGGTGGCCCCTGCATTATAAACAAAATTAATAATCACTTTAGTGGTGAACTATCCCAAGACACTTTCTGATGCATTATTTAGACATGTATTTTTCATACATATTGAGTACAGACAGTTTTATTGACTTCTCAGGGAGACAAAGTAACCAAGGGTGGAGTGCAAATGAACAGCTTTTTGGTTTTCAAGCCCACTTCTCAGCCAGTGCAGTGCACTAGAATAATATCTAGCATATATTAATGTCTAACAATGTCTAATTTAAAATGTAGGGAAGCCATAAGAGTGAGTTCTTGCTCAGGAACATTTACAACTTAAAAGTTCAGATAAGACCTTTTGCTAGGAGGAGAATTGCTAAGAAGAGTGCCTGAGTCAGTTCAGAACTTTCTTGCTTATCTGAAACTGTATTTGTAAGTTCCTTTGAAAGGGGAGACAATCCTGAAAAAAGTACTGCTATGAAGAAAGGAGTTGGCATATTCCAAATTGTTTGGTTGATTTGGATCAGTTGCTGAATCGGGAGGGTCACTCTTTACCACGACATCCCAGTGGTTTATGACATGTGACAGGAACTGGTATATGTTTGGACTCACTGCCATTTTCCATCCATGGGGAGGCCAGGTCATTGCTCATCCATTCAAATGCCATGCTGGATCAATGACCAGGTCATTATCCAGATCGCATTATTATTATTTTCCAACATTCATTCGAACTCAGCTTATTATATTTGGCATATTATGTACAATACAGTCATTTAATGTATTATAGATTAATATTGTGTTATTTTAGTTATATTATCTATAATACAATAATTAATGCCTCCTTTGGGCCCACCATCTGCAGAAATAGTAGGGGCTGTGATGAAATGTGACCTGGGCAGCAGTTGAAGGCACAACAGGCCTTTGTGGACTGGAACCCAGACACAAAAACTGACTCTTTGGACTTGGAATGTCACCTCTCTTTGGGGAAGGAGCCAGAGTTGATGGGAGAGGAAGAGAGCTATGAACTAGATGTAGTTGGGCTCACGTCCACCCACTCTTTTTGGTTCTGGAAGAAGACCCCTCAAAAGAGGTTGGACTCTGCTTTACTCTGGAGTTGCCTGGGGGTAAAGGCATTGAGCGGGTGTGGCTTCTTATTGAGTCCCTGCCTGATTGATACCATGTTTGAGTTTGTCCCGGAGAATGACAGGGCTGCTTCTGTGACGGAGGACTCTGACTGCCATATGTGCCTATGTACTAAATGTCAGTACAGAGTACCAGGCCTTCTTGAAGTCACCGGAGGGGACCCTGGAAAGTGTTCCAGCTGTGGACTCTATAGACACCCACAAGGGTAATGATGGAGTCACCTGGAAAGATGTGATTGGGAGCAGCATCCTCCCTGATCTAAACATGAGCAGTGTTTTGTTATTGGACTTCTGTGCTAGTCATGGTTTGTTCATGATGAACACTATGTTTGAACACAAGATAGCTCATAAGTGTACTTGATACCTGAGCACCTTAGGCCAAAGATCTGTGATTGATTTCATAATTATATCATCAGATATGTGGCTGTCTGTTCTGGACACTCTGCTGAAGAGAGGGACAGAGCAGACAACTGATCACCAACTGGTGGTATGCTGGGTCAGATGGTGGGGGAGGTTCATGGACAGACCTGGAAAGCTCAAGCAAGTAGTGAAGGTGGACTGGGAACATCTAGGGGATGCCCCTGTCCAGAAGACTTTCAACGCCAACCTCCAAAAGAGCTTTTCCTAAATCCCGGGGGAGGCTGGAAACATAGAGTCCAAATGGGATTTGTTCAAAGCCTCCATTGTTGAAGTAGCTGCAAAAATCTGTGGCCTGAAAGCCATTGGTGCCTCTCGAGGATGCAACTCAAGGACCCAACGGTGAATACCAGAGGGGAAGGTTGCCATCAGGTTGAAAAAGGTGGCCTTCCATGTATGGTTAGCAAAGGACACATCCAAAGCAGCAGAGAAGTGTTGAGAGGCCAAAATGACAATCAAATGGGCTCAAAGAGGTGCTGGCAAGCCATCAGGCAACTCAGAAAGGGATTCATAAAGACTGTTCTCAGCAAGGGTACAGAAGTGCTGACCCAGACTGAGGATGTTGTCTGGTGGTGGAAGAAACACTTTGAGGAGCTCCAGAACCTGATGGATACATCATCTCTGGAGGAGGCAGAGCCAAAAGGTGTTGGGAAATCAATATCCATTTCCCTGAGGGAGGTCACTGAAGTAGTTAAGCAACTCCATGGTGGCAAGGCCTACAGGGTGGATGAAATCTGCCTGTAAATGCTGAATGATATGGACATTGTGAAACTTTCATGGCTGACATGCCTTTTCACTGTTGTATGGTCATCAGGAGCTGTGCCACTTTAGTGGCAGACCATATGGTGGTAACCCTCTTTTAAAAGGGGGATGAGGGTATGTTCCAACTATTAGGGGCTCAGCCTCCCTGGAAAAGCTTATGCCAGGGTACTAGAAAGGAGTCTCTACCCAGTCATGGAACCTCACATCCAGGAGGAGCAATGTGAATTCTCTACAGGCTGTGAAATAGTGGACCAACTCTTTACCCTCATGAGGAATCTGAAGGGGGCCTATGAGTACGGCCAGTTGGTATCTTGTGTTTTGTGGACTTAGAGAAGGCATATGACTGTGTGCCTTGAGGGATTCTGTAAGGGGTGCTAGTAGAAGATGGGGTTCTGGAGCCTTTAATAAGGGAAATGCAGTCCTACTATAATCACCGTGACAGCTGTATCCACATACTAGGAAAAACATCAGCATCGGTTTTAGTGTGTGTGGGACTCCATCAGTGCTGCAGCGGTACTACTGGGGATTAAAACTGCAGCTCCCATCAGTCCCTGCAATGGCTCTGATTGGTCTTCTGCTGAGGATGCAGGAGATGTTGGGGTCAAAGGAGGTCAGCGCGTCTTTTAAAAAGGGGCCGGTGACGAAAAGAAAAAAAGAACACTTTGTGTTTCGTGCCTAAAGTTCCTGTCTGTCTACCCTCTGTTGGATTACCTGTGCTTATTCATTTTTGTCCTGGATCGTTTCTTGGTTGGGGTCTGGATTATCTGCCGTCTGTCTGTGTACATGAGGACTGAATGTGGATTTATGGCCATCATGTGAAGAAAAGAGCGCTCCTGAACTGTCCACCCATCTTCACCATTTCAGGAACTACCGGTAGGACTATCTTTACATTTCCATTCAACGTGCAAATCTTTGGACTATCTATCTTCATCATTACATTTCATCCATTGCCATTTCCATGGACTTTATAGTGAGTGTTTTTTGTAATGGTTTGTTTTCATGTTTATTGTACATTGCCATATAGGGACTGGGATGGGATAGTTGTTTTCATTTATTTCATTTGTTTTCTTTACATTCTTTGCTTTGTTTTTGTCTCTGTTTGTGAGTGCATGCAGGTCGGGCCAAGGCGGGGAATCTCAATCATAAAAATAAATAAATCACTGTCTTCTCAAAGGTGTGAATCTTAGCGGCACTGGACCGCTACAGTGCTGTGGTTTGTCTTCTGTCCTGTTTGCGATTTTCATGAACAGGATATCAAGGCACAGCCAGATGAGGGGGTTCCAGTTTGATGGATTTAAAATAGTGTTTTTTGCAGATTATGTGGTCCTGTTGTCTTCATTGTGCTGTGAACTCCAGCACACAGTGGGACAGTTTGAGGCCAAATGTGAAGTGACAAGGATGAGGTTCAGCACCTCCAGATATGAGGCCATGTTCCTCAGAAGGAAAAAGGTTTACTGTCTTCTCTGAATGGGGGCTGAGTTATTGCCTTCCATGGAGGAATTCAAAGACCTCGGTGACTTGTTCATGAGTGAGGGGAAAATGGATGGTGAGATCGATAGATGGATTGGGGAGGCAAGCACAGTTATGTGGTCCCTATACCGATATGTACTGGTGAAAAAGGAGTCTGAAGGCGAAGCTCTCGATTTACAAGTCAATCTACGTTAGATAATTTAGATGAGATAGCAAGTACAATTGATTGAAATTAGCTTTCTTCTTAGAGTGGCTGGGCTATCCCTTAGAGACAGGGTAGGAAGCGCAGACATCTGGGAGAAACTCAGAGTAGAGCCTCTGACCGCCTGCATCAAGAGGAGTCATTTCAGGTGGTTCAGACATCTGATATGGATGCCTCCTGGATGCCTGTCTTTGGAGCTAGGGCTCGCTGGGAGGATTATATAGATAGATAGATAGATAGATAGATAGATAGATAGATAGATAGATAGATAGATAGATAGATAGATAGATAGATAGATAGATAGATAGATAGATAGATAGATAGATAGATAGATAGATAGATAGATAGATAGATAGATAGATAGATAGATAGATAGATAGATAGATAGATAGATAGATAGATAGATAGATAGATACTTTATTAATCCCAATGGGAAATTCACATTCTTCAGCAGCAGCATACTGATACAATAAATAATATTAAATTAAAGAATGATAATAATGCAGGTGAAAAACAGACAATAACTATGTATAATGTTGAATGTTAACGTTTACCCCCCCGGGTGGAATTAAAGAGTCGCATAGTTTGGGGGAGAAACGATCTCCTCAATCTGTCAGTGGAGCAGGACAGTGACAGCAGTCTGTCGCTGAAGCTGCTCTTCTGTCTGGAGATGATACTATTAAGTGGATGCAGTGGATTCTCCATAATTGACAGGAGCCTGCTGTGCGCCCTTCGCTCTGCCACAGATGTTAAACTGTCCAGCTCCATGCCAACAATAGAGCTTGCCTTCCTCACCAGTTTGTCCAGACGTGAGGCGTCTTTCCTCTTAATGCTGCCTCCCCAGCACACCACTGCATAGAAGAGGGCGCTCGCCACAACTGTCTGATAGAACATCTGCAGCATCTTATTGCAGATGTTGAAGGACGCCAGCCTTCTAAGGTAGTATAACTGGCTCTGTCCTTTCTTGCACAGTGCATCAGTATTGGCAGTCCAGTCTAATTTATCATCCAGCTGCACTCCCAGATATTTATAGGTCTGCACCATCTGCACACAGTCACCTTTGATGATCACTGGGTCTATGAGGGGTCTGGGCCTCCTAAAATCCACCACCAGCTCTTTGGTTTTGCTGGTGTTCAGGTGTAGGTGGTTTGAGTCGCACCATTTAACAAAGTCATTGATTAGGTCCCTATACTCCTCCTCCAGCCCATTCCTGATGCAGCCCACGATAGCAGTGTCATCAGCGAACTTTTGCACATGGCAGGACTCCGAGTTGTATTGGAAGTCCGATGTATATAGGCTGAACAGGACCGGAGAAAGTACAGTCCCCTGTGGCGCTCCTGTGTTGCTGACCACAATGTCAGACGTGCAGTTCCCAAGACGCACATACTGAGGTCTGTCTTTAAGATAGTCCACGATCCATGCCACTAGGTATGAATCTAATCCCATCTCTGTCAGCTTGTCCCTAAGGAGCAGAGGTTGGATTGTGTTGAAGGCGCTAGAGAAGTCTAGAAACATAATTCTTACAGCACCACTACCTCTGTCCAAGTGAGAGAGGGATCGGTGTAGCATATAGATGATGGCATCCTCTGCTCCCACCTTCTCCTGATATGCAAACTGCAGAGGGTCAAGGGCGTGTTGAACCTGTGGCCTAAGGTGGTGAAGCAGCAGCCTCTCCATGGTCTTCATCACATGTGATGTCAGAGCAACAGGCCGAAAGTCATTCAGCTCACTAGGATGTGATACCTTTGGGATTGGGGTGATACAAGATGTTTTCCAAAGCCTCGGGACTCTCCCCTGTTCCAGGCTCAGGTTGAAGATGCGCTGTAGAGGGCCCCCCAGCTCCGATGCACAGACCTTCAGCAGTCGTGGCGATACTCCATCTGGACCCGCTACTTTGCTGGCACGAAGTCTCCTCAGCTCTCTGCTCACTTGCGCTGTTGTAATTATGGGTGGGGATGTCTTTCCTATGCTGGTATCAGCAGAAGGATGTGTGGAGGGTGCAATACTCCGAGGTGAGAGTGAGAGTGGGTTAGGGTGGTCAAACCTGTTAAAGAAGTTGTTCATTTGGTTTGCTCTCTTCACGTCTCTCTCAATGGTGGTACCCCGCTTCGAGCTGCAGCCAGTGATGATCTTCATCCCATCCCACACTTCCTTCATGCTGTTATTCTGCAACTTCTGCTCCAGCTTTCTTCTGTACTGCTCCTTCACCACCCTGAGCTGGACTCGGAGTTCCTTCTGCACGCGCTTGAGCTCATGCTGATCACCGTTTTTAAAAGCCCTTTTCTTCTGGTTCAAAAGGCCCTTGATGTCACTTGTAATCCATGGCTTGTTGTTAGCATAGCAGCGTACAGTTCTTACTGGAACTACAATGTCCATACAGAAGTTGATGTAGTCAGTAGTGCAGTCAACAACTTCCTCAATGTTCTCATTGTGAGATCCCTGCAGGATATCCCAGTCTGTAGTTCCAAAAAATTCTCTCAGAGTATTCTCAACCTCCGGGGTCCACTTCCTGAATGATCGTGTGGTTACAGGTAGGACTCTCACTTTTGGTTTATAGTGAGGCTGAAGCAGAACCAGGTTATGGTTATATCTCACATATGGGCTAGGAATACCTTGGGAACACACAGTATGAGTTTGCAAGTGTGGCTGAGGAAAGGGATACGTGGGTCTCACTGCTATGACTGTTGTCCCCGAGAGCTTTGGATAAGCAGTGGAAAATTAATGAATGAACAAAAATTAATGTTCAAATTTTCTCTCCCGTCTGTTCTGGTACTCTGTCTTGTTGCCTGAGGTTTTAACATGTGAGGGCTATAGGAGGGATTTAGGGATATTTTGTTAAGGTCTACATAATAAAAGTTTAAAGGGGAGCATAGGGTCACCCTAGGGCTTTAACATGACAAAATACTCCTTTACTGAACCCTGGCTGAGAAGGTAGTAGATACAATAGCTTAATGCCATGGAGAACTTTGGTACCAAATATTAAATATACAATTACTAATAATAAAAAACGAAGCAAAAAGCTAACAACAGGAAGACAATAAACCAGTACATTTGAATGTCATATATTACATGTTTAAGCTAACATCCTAAACCAATTTTTAATAGATTTTCCCTCCCGCTGCCACTTTCTTCCATTGACTAGTCTCCCCACAACATCCCTACTACATCAACAGCTCCTATTACATCAAATGGAATGGCAAGTGACAAGTCCACCTCTGACCATCAGTATGGACTGTCCATAACTGAAGACCAAGTAAGGAAACAACTGAGGAAGCTACACACAGGAAAAGCTGTGGGACTAGATGGAGTCAGTCCTTGAGTTCTTAAGGTCTGTGCTGACCAACTTTGTGGCATCCACTGTCACCTCTGTCCCTAAGGCTCCAGAAAATTCTACTGCTGTGAAAAACATCTTGCATTTTGCTATTCCAAATAAGGCAGGCACCTCTTCACCTAATGACTACAGACCAGTGTCAATTCACTTAAGTGCTTACATCATGAAGACCCTTGAGAGGCTGGTCCTGGACTAAATGAGTCCGATTGTGGTACACCACCTGGATTCACTGCAGTTTGCCTCTTGGACAAAGATTGGAATAGAGGAGGCAATTATCTGTCTGCTCCACAAGGATTATTCTCACCTGGATAAAGCTGGAAGCATTGATAGGATTATGTTTTCTGATTTCTCCTGAGCCTTCAATACCATCTAGCCATTCCTGTTGTGAGGGATGGCCGGCCAAATATTCCGGTCCATACCTCCAGGCTGCCAGATGGAGGTCTCCCAGCAACATGGAAGGTCCCCAAATTCCAGCAGGGCATTATGGACATTGTAGTTGTTATAAACAACCCTGCTGGATACCATGGGGACCACCAGGAGCCGCTGTAGGGAGGCTTGCAGAAGGCTACGTGCCCTATAACCCGGAAGTGCGTCATGATCACATGACCAGAAGGAACGACGTGCTTCCGTGTTAAAGAAAAGGACTTTTATTCTGACCCGGAAGTGATGAGGACTTATGGACTGTTGGGATGGAACCACTGCCGGGTCAGGGACTATAAAGGACTCTGGGAAACCCCAGACGGGTGAGCTGAGCTGGGTGGAAGGGTGGCAACGCGTCTGGGAGTGGAGGATTGATTATTGTAGTGTGTAATGGTGATTATTTATGAATATTGTGGAGAGAAGGGTGCTTGGTGCACATTATTATTATAAAATAAATAATAATTGGATTATTATCTGGTGTCTGACGTCTGATCTGAGGGTTCAAGGGGACGACAGTACCTCTATCTTTCACACTGTTAAGGTATAAGCTCAGAGATACACAGGTGGATGAGCCTATGGTATCCTGGATAATGGACTATCTGTCAGACAAACTGCAGTCTGTGATACTCAAGGACTGCATTTCTGATACGGATGTGAGCAACACTGGAGCACCACTAGAAATAGTCCTGTCTCCTTTTTTTTATCACTCTGTACACCTCAGACTATAAATATAACACCAAGTCATGTCACTTACAGAAATTCTCTGATGATTCTGCATTTATGGGTTGTATTTTCAAAAGCATCAGTAAGACAATGACCAGGATATGTACTATATTTATTAGATATTGATGGCATGATGCTGCATTGGTTAGAATTGCTTCTTCACAACTCCTAATTTTAGAGTTCCACTTCTGGCCTGGTCATTGCCTTTGTGGATTTTACACATTCCCTTTTTATCTGGGTACTCCTCACATATCTCAAAATGTATATGTTAAATTAATTGTCAAATCCAAACTGTCCTTGTGTGAGACTGTACATGTGTGGGCTCTGTGATGGTCTGTCTCCCCATCCTGGACAGGTTGTGCATTGCTCCTAATGTTAAGGAAATAGACTTTGACCTTCTTCAGTTCTGAATATGATACAAAAGGGACACAACAATAAAGAGGAAAGAAGAAAAGGAAATTAACCTTGAATTTATCTCACAATCACACATGTGTGACAATAAACTGTATATATTTGATATATTACCTATACTGTATGTCCTTAGTCATAATATAAGTAATCCTTCTTTATCAAAACAAAGATAGAAGAAGAAACAAAAAAAAAAAAGAAGAGAACCCTCTGATGGACTACCAGCCCATCCAGGGCCATTTTCTGCCTTGTACCAAGTGCTCTGGCACCCCGCAGCCAAGAACTGAATTTAAAAAATTTGAGAATGAACAGATGAATGAATGAAACAAGAAGACAAGACCAAAGAAAGCACAGTAAATTAAATTGCTTCTGTAGAAAAAGCTGAAATACTCGATATTGGACCATTCATTTTTCTCTTCCAAGATTTTTTAATATGACTACTGTCTATTCAGTTTTCTAAATAATTTCTTAAGTCTTACACTGTATTGTCAGTTGAGTATTTTCACACACATTATCCTGATAATTTATTTAATATAATGTTTATTGTGAAAAGCCTTAAATGAAATAAATGATGTTTTTTCTAAAACATGTATTTTGAGAAAGGAGATTAAATTACTATATTGGAGTCAACTACTGGATACCCCCAAGTGTCTGAATGATCTTCCGACATAATACACAGATAAAAATGTCATTGAGTGCTTTATTATTCATGAACATTAGATTTTTAAAAAATATCTATTGCACTATTCATTTTTTGATCATTCTGTTCTTTTAGGTGGGAATTAACATAGACAACTGCAGTGTCTCCAAGAAACAGCATAGCCTGCTGCATTCTCTGGTCTGGTGCTGACCTCTGCTGTAAGAGAAAATGACAACCATGGAATTGAATGCCAAAGAAAAGTTTTCAGTTGCTCCTCAAGTCTTATCATATCTCCTTTTCCTCAATCTATTTAAATGTCAATGCAGATTAAACAGCCTGTTACATCAAAACGACTGTCCCTTTTCTGTTTACGGGAGATGACTTTGCAACTGGAGGGCGTTTTAATGTGCTGTGACATCTCTGTTCTTTTCAGCTACATTTTCCCCAGAAGTGTCCAATGATAGGAATATCAAATTACATCAGAAAATCCACCTTTTCAGTTTTATATTTTATCTGTATTATTATTATTATTATTTTCGTACTCTATAAGTGACTATATTTTACCTACTGTAAAGCTGTAAAAATAGAAAAGAATAGCAGAATGATTCATCTGAAGCACTTGTTTCAAATTTAAATATTTAAAAAAACAATGTTCTTAGAGATGTTTTATTTAAATCTAACTTGTTTTGGTACAATATAAATTAATTTCATTAAAATATCTAATGATTCAATCATTGCACTTGTGGGAACCAAAGTCAATCTATGCAGCATGCATTGAAAGATGGGAATCAGACCATTAATAGGTGGGGCCACTCATGCAGACACTTACACTCACTCATGTGTGACAAATTTCAAGTCTCAAATTGAACTAATATGCATGTGCCCAGGATGTAGGAAGAAAATTAAAGTACTGACAGAAAAACTAACATTGTCACAGGGAGACCATCATCCTACACTAATGCTAAAGTTCTTCTTAATGTTTTTCCACTTCTTTGTGGGGGCTGATGTACTTAATCAGCCTTCTCCAAACAGCTTGGACAAGCATTTCCACTCCAATCAGACCCTTTTTCTTCTGATCTTCTTTCACTCTATCCATACACCTACCTCTCACTCATCACATGTCCATATCACTTCAACCTACTTTTTTGTACTTTTTTTAGAAATCTCTCCCACTTTTGTTATATTACTGATTTTCCCATTTTTTATTCTCTCCTTTTTTGCAACACCCATTGTCACACATACGCGATTAGGGGACAGTCAAAAGGCTCTATGGCACTTGGAAAACCAAGAGAAGGGGAACTGGAATGGGGCACTAATGCTTTTCTCTCCTTCCATCTACAGAAGAACGTCAGAATAAAAAAGCATTCCTACCCAACATAACACTCCAATCCACCACCATCCCGACAATAATAAGAAGACCAGCTCCGGTCCCCTTCTGATGTCCTCAGTTCCATCCCCCTGCTACTGACATCATCTCCGGGCACTACTACCTTCTATTACACCAGCTGCTGTTAATTATACTTCCTGTATAGCTTCCTGTGTAGCATTTTTTTTGTTTGCTGTCAAATGTTTGAGTTGGTTTATGACCGTGTGACTGTACTGGAATCTGAAACCAGTATACGGGGAGGCCCCCCAACACTTAACCTGTGTCTCTGTGCTTTTTACTTATCACACTATATATCCATCCATCCATCATCCAACCCGCTATATCCTAACTACAGTGTCACGGGGGTCTGCTGGAGCCAATCCCAGCCAACACAGGGCGCAAGGCAGGAAACAAACCCCGCAGGGCGCTCACACACACACCAAGCATGCACTAGGGACAATTGAGAATCACCAATGCACCTAACCTGCATGTCTTTGGACTGTGGGAGGAAACCAGAGCACCCGGATAAAACCCACACAGACACGAGGAGAACATGCAAACTCCACGCAGGGAGGACCCGGGAAGTGAACCCAGGTCTCCTTACTGCGAGGCAGCAGCGCTACCACTGTGTCACCGTGCTGCCCACACCATATGTAAATTGTTAATTCTGTTCTAAGTTTCTGTTGAGCGGTTCTGTCACATCCAGACACATGTGGTCACTAAATATTGACTCATTTAAGTTAAATTATGTAGTGATGTAAAATATTTTTCACTTCAGTCAATTCTTATGTTATGACATGCTCCATAGACAACATACAAAATAGCAGAAAATGTTACTTGCATTATCTGAATGACAGTTTTATTTATTTTTTGACAAAAAATGCATTTTGGGTGAAATTCACCTAAAATCACATAATGTCAACAAAGTACAATTCAGTGTAATACTTCTAGACCATTCAATATTAGAACATTAGAACAATTTTGACAAGATCAGGTCATTCAGCCCCACAAAGCTTGATAATCCTATTCATTTAGTTCCTCCAAAGTAACCTTGAGTCAAGTGAAAATATGATACAATCGATACAAGGAAATGTGCATAGTTCAGGGGTAGGCAACGTCGGTCCTGGTGAGCCGCAGTATGTGCAGGTTTTCATTCCAACCCAGTTCCTTAACGAGAACTCAATTATTGCTGATGAAGCACATATTGCTTAAGTGACATTTTGATGCTTCATTTTAGTGGTCTCGCTTGTTAAGGTTCTCCAACCTTAATTGCTTATTTCAATCTTAAACTGCTGCATTCAGTGTTTTAATTGCTCCTTATTAGCAATAAGATGTAAAAGACAAAGCAGCCAGCAGTTCTCCAGCTAGCTTTTTTCCAATTACATCTGTGTGTGTTCATCATGCACTGTTTGATTTAATAAAACACTTAATAGAAAAATGTGACAGACTGAAAATGATCTGTTTTAGGCTTCAAATCATTTGGATGATATCCTTGGAAAGGAAAAAAATCTACGATATAAGAGCCTTACATTGCACAGACTAACAAGCCATAAAATTAAATAAGGTCTGAGATTGGCAATGATTGGTTTCTAATTAAGCAATTGGGTTGGAATGAAAACCTGTAGCCACTGCGACTCACCAGGACTGACGTTGCCTACCCCTGGCATAGTTGACAGTGCATAGGAGTAGACTGATGATTCAAGATCAACACAGCGGGGAGTGAGAATAAAGTTATAGGAATAGCTGAACAAAATCCAAGAGATCAAGTGTGTGCTTTGAAAAGTGAGTCGAACATGAAAACAAACAAACTAGGAAATGAGTTTCTGAGAGCTGGAGTCTCAAAGCTATGTGAGCATTTGTCAAGAGTTTACTCAAAGAGTTTCTGAAATGGGGAGGCTGAATTCAGGAAACGTCACATGTATGTCATGTTAGCATAAGGCAAGCATCGATAGCTGTTAATCTGTGAACATTGCATTTAGTCTGTTTTAGACTGCTGGCAGTGACATTATGAGCTTGTTGTGAGTTGTTAAAATTTTGTGCGGGCAGACTATTAAAATGTGAACTGCAGTACTTGCCTTTGAGAGGTGATTCAGGGTGGATAAATCAAATATGGAATGTCTTTGAAATTTAACTCCATAAAAATAATAGTTGTAATATAAGCAACAATTATTAATGTTGCACTTTTCAAATAGAGGTATAGCACAAAGTGCTTTATAAATGATGAAATACAAATGACAAAGATAAATGGTTATACTGGAAAATAAATGCTACATTCAAGTAGAGAGGATGAAGTGCAAAATGAAAACTGCGGGAGAAAATTAACTTCTAAGGGCTCCAAAATCAAAAGGCTGTTCAGCTCCCCAGTAATGAAATGTCATAAAGTTATTGTTATCTAAATATCATGCAATAGAGAGTGATCCTTAGAGATTTAATACAGTAGATATTAGCACCGTCTTAGTTGTAAGATCCTTCATCCTTTTTAAGAGGCTACAGGACATGATTTTCTGCACTAACTGTGGTTACTTAAAATAATAAAAGAACACAATAGAACATTCTCTAAACTGTGTCACCAGAGAGCAGAGCCCACCCAGGAACATCCCTGGACAGGACACTAGTTCTTCAAAGAGGTAAAATGATACAATTTAAAATATAGAGTGGTTGGCACAGTAGCAGAGTGGCTGGCACAACTGCTTCATGGATTCAGAAACAGGGTTGGAATTCCACATCCAGTCATTGTTTATGTGCTCTCTCCATATCACAGGAGTTTTTTTTTTATACTTTGGCTTTCTTCCCACATCTCAATAATTTCCCAGTTGGGTTAACTGGCATCACTAAACTGACTCATGTGAGTGTAAGTGTGTTTGCGTGTCTTGTTCTTCATCTTTTTATGGTTCTTGTCTTGCAACTGATGCTGACAAGATAGCCTCCTACACCCCTGAATTGGATTAATGGGGTTATTTTGAGAAAAATATAATAACGGAAATAATATGTATTAATGCCTAAGTAAATCTACCGGTAAGGATAATAATGAATTAGATTTCATAGAGGTGAAAATGAAAATGCTAAGACCAAGAATAGGTTACTGAAAATATAAGCAGAAAAAAAATGACATTTTATATTTGCATGGTAGGCATTAAGTGTCATATGAAATTTTTGGATGACACTAATCTGCTATGTCACAGGGAACCATTTCCAGGTATTGGAGCGGGACTCCCTGCCTTGCTGCTTCTGTGAAACGTGTCCTTGTGGTCTTGTCATTAATCTGACTGTGTTTACTGTTAATATGATCAGCATTAACCTTTTTTAATGTCTCCTCAATGGATATTTTGGAAAATGATGCAATGCTAGGCTTAACTCATATCCTGATGTAAGTGCCAAAACAGCTGGTGACACCACTGGGATCCTGGTACCGGTTTCATTGGCAGTAGTGGTGTGGTGATATGCTTTCATGTTTGAGCATCTTGGTAATAAGTTATAGGTTCATCCAAAAACATTTTTATTTGCTACTACATTATAATCTTCTGTGATAAAAGCAAATGTTTCAAATAATTTAAAGCTTTAAAACTTTACTATTGCACATTTTAGATGAACGTTTCCTGTAATGCAACCCTGAGTTCTACTACAATAATGAGGTGCTGTTTAAATCTCAAATGGCAGGATGTACATCAAGAAGATGGCACACAGCATGGGAATTAAAGTACCATTCATCACAGATGAGACTCCAGCCCTCTTAGACCTCTTAGAGAGCACACTGAACATGTTTTGAAGTTTGTTCACCAGACAAAAAACATCTGACGACTATGTACAGTAATGTTAAAAGAAGAAAATGTACCAAAAATGTCACACTTTATATTCAGCTAAAATAATGAAAATATGTATTTAATTCTAATGAAGTCTTCAAAAATGTTCAAAGTCATGGAAACCCTCATGCTTAT
This sequence comes from Erpetoichthys calabaricus, assembly GCF_900747795.2. Classification (NCBI taxonomy): domain Eukaryota; kingdom Metazoa; phylum Chordata; class Cladistia; order Polypteriformes; family Polypteridae; genus Erpetoichthys; species Erpetoichthys calabaricus. The sequence goes on from NC_041395.2 coordinate 201,391,441, forward strand.
TCTTCATTCTTGTTAATGGAAGCTCCTGGTGCTTGTGTTTGACAGCATGAGATAGACTCCTGTTGTAAATCTTTGTACTTTGAATGTATTTGTGTGATGATATACTGTGCTGTCTTGATGAGCAGTTTGTATACATTTTTGCGTAACTGATGCCAAAACCCCTTTTACAGGCAAATTAGCAACTGAGAAATGTGAAACTCACTTAAAACAAATTTCTGGTACATTTTAACATTTTTTTGAGGTTAAAAACAAGAAATACAGCCCCCTAAAGCCTAGTTCACACTTTGTTTTTTACCTGTTTTTTTTTCTTTTTTGTATGCAATCTGTTGCAAGCCAGTAAAATCAATTCTATTTAGTTCACATCAACACAGAGGGAAGTGTTGTGTAGCTGCGTTTGTCCCAAATTACCAAAGTTCTGCAGCTTTTAGTTTGCTTCATAGGATGGTTCTGGCACTAGTGTGATACGTTTTCATATAATTTCACAGACCAAATATCTTTGTTTTAAAAGTGTTAGTAAAATTTCAAAGCAAACAATTCACATTAAATAGAGAAAAAACTGATATAAAAAAAGGAAAGTTCTTATTTAATAAAGTTCTGTTTAAGGCTTACTTGTCTTGTTTCATGTTTCTCTAAGTTCGGTCAAGCAGTCATACTTTCAAAATGTTCAGAAAACTGTATGCCAATCTTTTATTTGCAAACTTATCTAACAGTCCCTGCTAGCAATAAGAAAAAATTCCTACTTGTCTTAATTATCGCTCTGTATACAGATATAGCTACAAAATTTCTATTTCATATTAACTTACAAAAGGTAAAAGACTATTCCATATTCTAAGTAACTATAAGAAACTTGTTATGTTCTTTAGGTTGAAGTTGCGACACACTAAGAATAACGTTTCGAATGCTGTTTATTTTGAACCCTGTTTAACCAACTCTCCATACAGTGTGCTTTTTAAAACCACACCCTTTCCTCCGTATGTCATACGTCCCAAAAGATGCAGACCATAGCAATCAATACCTGAACAATCATATACAACATTTTCCCCCTTCCCCTACCAATTGAGTTAGGTGTGAAAAGAGGTCAGAAAGTCTTGGAAGCGGGCAGACCTTGAACGCAGTCTTGCTGCTCGAGATATTGGGGTTACACTGGTAGCAATGGGTTGAGGATCTGTATTCTGGGGAAAAAGAAGGGGGGCCTGGGACATCCAAGGTGTGTCATCTGAGGTGGGGTTGCCCTTGATGATGCTATCAGATCCTGAAGGGGCTGGCACCTTGCTCAGTCTGCTGGCATGCCACCGAGATCCATCCACTAACTGAAAGGTTGCAGGTCAAAGCTGGCTCTTAAATCTGAAGGGGTGATGACCAGAAGGAGTGAAGCTTGCTAGAGCGACATGGGCGGCAGACCCTAACCCAGTCCAGCACCTTGAAATTGGGAATCCGTATTCTCCCCTTCCTGTTGAAATCATGCTGGGACTTTGCTTGTCGTTTTTGCACGTTAGACTCAACTGACTTGGTGGTTGAAAAAGATATAGGGGGACGAAGCCTATGCAAGGGTAGTTCCAGCTCACAGCCTAGCATAGGTTTGGCTGGGGAAAACACAGTCGTAAGATGCTGAGCAGCTCTATAATGCAGCAGGGTCCGTGACAGTGCTTCATTAAAAGAGAAACCCTGCAACAGATGAGCCCTGAGGCCATTTTTCAGGCTTTGATTAAAAAGTTCAACCCCTCCATTAGCCTGGGGGTGATAATAGGATGTTGTAATATGGCGTATACCCCAGTTTTGGACAAAATCAGTGAACACGGCAGATGTGAACTGTGGACTATTATCCGTTGTAATGCATTTTGGTAAACCCCAGCGAGCAAACAGTGTGTACAGGAAACAAATGAGGGACTCTGCTGTGACTGAGCCCATGGGAATGACCTCTGGCCACTTTGCGTGGAGATCGTATGCTACTGCCAAGAAGCATTGGTGATGTGGCACACCTTTTAATTCGCCACAGATATCAACTTGAATGTGTTGCCAAGGCTGATCAGGCCAGGCCAAGGGTTGGAGAGGAAGCATTGGTGGGGGCCCAGTCTTACCACTTATTAAACATGGTGCACAGTTATGAGGCTGCTGGGCACAACCGTGTGATGTCCACGAGCTAGACAAGTTTCGTTCCAACATGAAAGCTCATCTTTAAATCGGATGTAAGACTGGAGGTTCGGGGGCACTTCCGTTGGCCAGCCATTAGCAATATGCTGTCGTAGGAATGTGAAAACTGGATCCAATGCAGATTCTTTTGTAAGTTCCTGGAGTGATACCATATCTGGGAGTGGAGAGTGCAGCAAGTGAATCAGAACCTCCTCATGATCAATTTGCATAGTGGTAGGGGGATGAAAAACAGAACATGACAACAAATCAACCACTACACTGTCCCGTCCTGGGGTAAACTGTAACTTAAAATTATACCTCTGGAGATGCATCACCCCAGTGGTGCATGCGCAGCAGCCTGTGACCTGAACCAGCAGAGGACATCAAAGATGTTAGGGCCTGGTGGTCAGTTCGTAAAGTAAATGGACGCCCGTACAGGTAGGTATTCCACTTTTCACAGGCCCCATACACATGCAAGTGCCTCTCCCTCCCCTACTGAGTGTTTCTGTTCAGCAGGGCTCAATGCACGGGAATCAAAAGCCACAGGCTTCTCCACTCCATCTTGTATCTGTGAAAGAACTGCACCAACTGCTGAAGCAGATGCATCACAAGTTACAATAGTTGGACTGTCCACATTAAAATGTGCCAAGACTGGTGAAGTAGTAAGCAACTCTTTAAGTCTGCAAAAGGCTTCTGCACAGTCCGCTGATCAACTCCAGGATGCCTCTTTTTTAAGAAACTGCCAAAGGGGTGTAGTGAGTGCAGAGTATTGTGGCATGAATCTCATGTAGTACCCTGTCATCCTCAGAAATGAGGCCAACTGTGAAGCTGAAGTAGGTGCTGGAACCACATGGCCTCCACATTCGACTGAAGGGGTGATAAACCTTGAGTTGACAAAGTTCATCTGCAGCAAACAGGCACTTATCTTCATTTAAGGTAAGGTTGTGGTGGCTAAGCGCTGCAAAGGTTGCTTGCAGACGTTCATCATGGACAGCATTATCTGGGCCATTGACTACAATGTCATCCAAGTAAACAACCACCCCTGGAATTCCTGCCAGGATAGTGGACATTATTTTTTGGAAACAACTGGGAGCGGAGCACAGGCCAAATGGCATTCTGGTATAATGAAAAATTCCAACGTGGGTGATGAATGCAGTCAAATCCCTGCTGTTCTCGTGCAGAGGAACTTGGAGATAACCTTGACGAAGGTCGAGCTTTGAAAAAACCTTTGAGCCATGGAAGTGAGTGGTGAGCTCTTTGATGGTTGGCAAGGGGTAACGATCAGGGATTACTTGATTTACTGCCCTTAAATCCACACATAACCACAGCCCTTCTGACTTTTTTTCTGCTATGACCAAATTCGATATCCAGGGGGAGGCGTGGATTGGCTCTATAATGCCATCTGTCAGGAGGTGTTGTAGTTCTGTTGTGACAGCATCCCACAGGGATAAGGGTACACGCCACAGAGGTTGAATAACAGGAGTGACACTTGTATTAAGCAGGGGCTTGTGCGTAAATGTGTTAAGATGTCCTAAGCCAGTGAACAGGGTAGGCCAAATTTACAAGACTCGGCTAAACCCTTTAAGTCAGCCACATACTGCGAAATAGACTCACCAGCACATTGTGTCCGCTGACGGAACTGTAACCATTTCAAAAGTACGCTCTGCTTTTTTGTAAAGTGCCCATCAAGGAGCCTAATAGTGGCTTCATATGTGTCAGCGTCGCCGAGAGTGTGGAAGACGCAGAGTCCTTCTGAGCCGAGGCAATGCAGGAGAATGGCTCTTTTTCTAGCACTAGCAACTGCGTCCAAACCCACAGCAAGCAGGTACATTTGAAATGAAGACTTCCATCTGTCCCATGGAATGGGAGGTGCGCCCAGCTGAGGCAAGAAAGGCTCGGGGGGTGGAAGCGAAACAAACGGAAAATTTTCAGCCATCCTCGTTCGCCATTTGTTATGTTCTTTAGGTTGAAGTAGCGACACACTCAGAATAACGTTTCGAATGCTGTTTATTTTGAACCTTGTTTAACCAACTCTCCATACAGTGTGCTTTTTAAAACCACACCCTTTCCTCCGTATGTCATACGTCCCAAAAGACGCAGACCATAGCAATCAATACCTGAACAATCATATACAACAAAACTAATATTCTATTTTAGAAATTTAAGTAAGTAAGTAAGTTTGTGAACTTTATTGTCATTCATACCATACAGCAGTACAACAACGGATGCATAGCTGAACGAAATTACATTTCTCCAGGCTCAATGTGCAGACATAAAAGACAAGTTCATAAAAGACAAGTGCACGCAAGACAACATACAGACATTACAAACATTTCACTTCTTACACAGAATGTAGGTAAGACAGCGTAAGACAGCACAAGGCAGCATAGTATAAACAATAAAAACAAAAGATATGTATAAATGTAAGCCAGTCAGTGGGAGAAATATAATATGAAAGAAAATATTGCACATCGTTTCACAGTGATTGTGATATTGCACTATTGTACTATATTGATACAATATTTATACATAATATATACATTAAAGACAATGTAATATTGTACGATATTACAATACAATATAATGTAAACTTAAGACCTATTTGTGGTAATAAAGTGCACAGTAAGTAAGAGAGCAAAAGGACAATTAGCAATTCTAACATTAACATTAAACATTCTATGATTGGCTTGTAAATATGTGACATGCTGCATAGTTTCCACACAAAGTCATACTGAAATACACAGTCACATACATGACTCTATTTTCTGCACAGGAAAAACTCACTACACCGGAACCTGCCAACCCCGAACTCTCTTGTCTTTCATGTTCCAAGATTGCTTCAGAAGAGGTTGAGAACATGTATGCCATGGACTTTCAACTATTTCATATATCTCTGATGCATGTTTAGAACAGCGATCACCAGATTATAATCAAAATTGGCAAAGTGGGGAGAATACTACCAGAACACATCTGGTGGCTCAACAAAATGTCTACATATAAAAGGAAATGGTTCTAGAGATTTTTTTTATTAGAGATCTTTATTTAAACATTAAATGACAAACACATGCATGCAGAATTAATCCATTTAAATGCTTCCAGACATGACTTAATACCTTTCTCCTTTTGTCAATGGCACAGATTTTGCTGGAAGTGAAACACAATTTGTTTTGTGAATTTTTCTGTGAAGCAAACACAAAGAATTGCTGCAAATTCAATTATGTACAAATCATTTTGCTCATCAGTCTTATTTAAAAAATAGAGAAAAATATAATTTTGATTAAAATTACAAATTGAATTACATCAAGAGTCTACAATGCACATTTATAGCAAGCAGATGTATCTAAAGGAAAGGACAACATGACAGTCAATAGCGTACTCCTGGTATGGGAAAAGTCTAATTGGTAAATGAAGCAAAATAAACAAAAGTTACCTTTTATCTACTAACCCAATGGTGTGTTTGGACAAACAGTTCATACTGACAGGGCATTTGAAAACATAACTGACAAAGTATTCAAAGCGGATGAGTAAATAAAGGAATGTAAGTTTTATTAGAAGCATTTGTTTCAACCCAACATGTTTCAGGTCATGTAAAAATTGTGGGAAGGACCCAACAGCTTTTTATATTGGCTACTCTGGCTCAAAGAGTGTTCTGAGTGACTTTCAGGGCCCATTATGCACCATAACCCTTTGCTCTGGTGTTTAAGTCAATTTTGCACTCACGTAAAGACTGCACCTTGATCTCACACTTCTTTCAGCTTGATATTTAGTCTCCCATGTGTGACATTAACAAAAGCTTTTTGAAAATCAAGATAAAAATTATCATATGCACCTCTCAGATTTTATACTTTGTTGCCTCATAGAAATCTCCTGTCTAAACCCATGCTGACTATTTGTTAATACACTTGTTCTGATTTACCTGTCATACGTGTTAAGATTACGGGCCTATAGTTATTTGAAATTACCCAAGAACGTTTTCATATAATGGGACAACATTTGCTATCAGTCAATCTGTAGAAATGCGGTGATTTTTTTAAAAATAAGTATTAAGGGTTTATAAACAGTATGTACTCAATAACTTGGGATAAATGTTATCTTGTTGCAGAAAATTGTTTGATTTCAGTCTTAATCTATGCAACACTTCTCAGTGCTGTCTTGCAGTGCAGGCATAATAATTTACAATATATGTATAACAACTCTGGATCTGGCTTGATTCAAATGTATAAATAACAGATGGAAGGGGATTAAGGCTGGTAGGTCAGGTTCATGAACTGTATTTCTTTTAGATTTACAATACCAATCAAAAGTCTGGACACATGTTAGGCACAGGAAAGAGGAACATTGAAGCAAAACTGAAAATGTGAAACTGCTTTAAATTGGAAGGTCCCTTGTATATGAGTCAGGGATACTAAGCTTGACTTGAATATTTCTTTAAAAAATTAAAGAAAATGTATTATTGTTTATTTAACTGACTTATATAATATGTAAGAAAAAGTTAATATATTGTCATTGTTTACACAAGTCTTAAACAACTATTATCATTCACTGATAATTTCTGTATTATCATATCTTTTATTTATTATATTGCATATTTATTGAATATATTTATGTATCTAGATTGCATAATACCGTACATTGCATCAATGTTCATATTGCTTACTACACATCAATATTGCTGCTACTTCTTTGTCTTGTCTTTGCACAATGTCTTGTCTTGTTTGTGATTTAATTTAAATTTTAAATTTAAATTTAAACTTTTTATTTTAATTTTATTTTTAATTTAATTTTATTATTTGCATTTCATGCTGTTACACTATGGACTCTGAGCTTCACAATTTCATCTATCTGTATACTTGTATATGGTTGAAATGACAGTAAAGTTCATTTTGACTTTGAATAAGAAGAAAAAAAATTGGGGATATTTTTAAATGCCTGAAAAACCTTTTATAAGTATGTGTTATTATAGAAGGGGAATTATTTTACCTCTTAGGAGAATTCACTCTGCTCTGCTACATTTAAAAATGTCTTCATTTATTCCATAATCTTTGAGACAAAGAAGCCACCTTTAGATTTTGATAAATTGTTATATTAAAAGGTAAGATCTTCCGATGAGCTGAATGCCAGGAAAATGCTGTCCTTCTGAAACACACTGATGATTTGCCTCAAAAATGACATTTGCATTAAGAAACTTAAAATCAAGGAGAATAATCTCCTTTATTGTGCTTTCTGCATCGAGTGAGTTGCGTGGATGAGTAGAAATGTTTTTTTCATCTGATAAACTGTTTGACACATTTATATAATCCCCTCTTCTTTACAGGAATGTGTTTTTTTTCCTTGTAATAAAGCAGCAACTGCAGACTGGTCTAGCATCGAGAGTGTGCAAGTATTTCCAAAGGGAATTATTAGCATGAAAAAACAGTAAACTGTTCTGCAGGCTTGGATCCTCAAATGGGCTGAAGTAAAGGGAAATAATGTTGAAACGAATATATAAAATGAATATATTCATAATAATAGTTATTATAAAAATACAGCTTATAATAATACAAAAAAATCAGGCACTTACAAGGATCAGGTCAAGGACATAAAGTAATGTTTCAAAACACACTTCATCCAATTCAGGATTATGAGACCAGCGCATATTATTGGACACAAGGCACGACACAACCTGGAAGGGGCATTGCAAGACTCACCCGGGGTAATTTAGCATTGTCAGTTAATATACACAGACCTTAAGACACATACAGTTAATGGGGTCAGAATAATTCCTAATTCTCTCTTTAATGCAACATTTTTGCTGCCATGCCATCTTATATGACCGAACTGAAACAATCCTAAAATGCCTACCATAACACAATGGGAAGATTTTTTTTTTAAATTTTTTTACTTAAAATTACAAAAAAAAAAAGATAAAAAGGAATACTTCCAAACTCCTTTGATATCTGACAGGCATTATCCACTGTAGGAAAATGTGTAGTGGGAAGTATGGATTGAGATTAGTCAATCAATCAATTAATTACTTGCCAGTGTCCTTGGCAATGCCAATTGTGGTTTAGAACAAGTAGTAACAAAGGGCTGGTACCAGTCCAAAACAAATATTTTAAAAATATACAGTATATTAATATTTATTTAATCAACTTTAAATAAAAAAATACAAATATTTAAATAACATCCATCCATCCATCCATTTTCCAACCCGCTGAATCCGAACACAGGGTCACGGGGGTCTGCTGGAGCCAATCCCAGCCAACACAGGGCACAAGGCAGGAAACAATCCTGGGCAGGGTGCCAACCCACCACAGTATTTAAATAACAGTCTATACTAAAACCCAGGTCTATCTGAATGTCTGAATGAAAACATCACTTCCACTCCAGCCTCCTTGAAAATGAGTTTTGAAAGGTCCTCCCTTATAACCTTTAACATTTAAAATTTGAAAAACAAAAAATCACTTAAATTCTTAATTACAGACAAGTAAACAAACTATACAATTTACAATACAAAACTTAAAACACACGTGCGAAAATTCAAACTGCATATCCCATGATCCTTTATTAACCCAGAATTCCGAGGGCAACCATTTGGTCTACTATTCTACCACAGGCTATTGGAACCAAGGAACTGGAAAATGGATTACACACACACACACACAAAGGCAAAGGTAACTAAACTTTGAATGTAAATATATAACATTAGCATAACCTATGCTTAGTTTAATTGTTTTGCAAAAGTGTTTTAAACACCCAATTTCATTCCATTTATACACTCTTTTTCTTCCTAACCTAATGATTCACTAGACAAACACAAAAATAATTATAAAAATAACAAATTCCCAAATAAAAACATTAAAAACTAAGTTTCCTTACCTTAGATTTCTCTGTAGACGGGGTTGCCAGCAATTATTAGACTTGTATCAACTGAGGTGCTCTCATTTTAAAGAAACTGAATAATAAACACCAAGATTATAGACATATGGTAACTACTTATAACGTATATTGACATAAATAATTGGACTCAGGATGGTTGAGATCAACAAGCACATAGCACAAGAGAAGCTGGCTACTCTTTGTTTATAGGTTTTCTGAGGTTTCTTGATTTTACCGGTATTTTTGTTTAGTATTTTAGTTTAGTTTACATTTGCTCAAATGCACCGCCATGGGTCAGAGAGAGACTAACCCACTATGCTGTGTTTTCTTCCTCACTCCGCGCTGTCCGTGCAACACGTCCGCAGAGACCTTAAACAACTCAGCACATTCACATAAAAACGACAAGGGGAAAGCTTTCTTGGAGGCTTTTACTAGACATATATCGTTGTAAACTGAAATATATACTGAAGAAACATACAAGTATATACAGGTGTACAACCAAAGACAATAAAGAATGATTTACAAAGCAATACATAGCAAAAAGTATACATTAAACAATGAAGTTTAAAAAGACACTTACACAAGGTGAGTGATTTCCATGGTTGGATCAAGACAAAGAGAAGCGCGTAGACAGAGGTTCAAATACCTTAAAGATAGGCTTCGGACGTGACCGAAACGAGATAAAGGGGTGCCTATGTGAGACACATGGGGTGTATTGTATTCAAATTTTTATTATGGGACCTACATGCTTTATGTGAGTTTCATAGACTTTTATAGCACCACTGTGTGTGGGGCAGAACACTGTGATTCAGGCATTTTTGTCCCCAGAAGAATTCAAAGCTTGTAAAAGTTAAATATTTACCTAACACAGTTAATCATGAGCTTGTTGCACACTAAACAATTTGGCTGGCCTCTTACTAAGCTACTTAAAGTTCTCTCTTACCTTGGCAAAAATTTAACAGGTTTATAATACCAAGGCTTTAAGGATGATGTGTTATGTTGTGTGTCTCTACCCCAGGTTTGAGTGGAAAACTTTGCTTGTAGTAAGAAGCGTTCCATGTCTTCATCACATGGTCTGTGGTGTTGGCTTTACTTGGCCCACTGTTAGACTCTTTGTTGTGTCTGATTTGACAGAGAATAAAGAGGTGATTGTTCCTTCAAGTTAGTAGTAGTAGTAATAATTTATTTATATAGCGCCCTTCACAGACAAAAGGTCACAGAGTGCTGAACAGCAAATACAGTACAAATACAATGGTTAAAACAAAACATAAACAAAACCAATAAAAACAACAAATAAACACACTGGAACTATTCAGCACTGATTAAAAGCTTGTTTAAAAATAAATGTTTTTAGTTGTTTTTTAAAAGAATCAACAGACTTGGCTCCACGCAGACCACAAGGCAGGCTATTCCATAGTCTTGGTGCCACAGAGTGAAAGGCACGATCCCCATGGGTTTTTAGCCGAGTGCGTGGGACAACTAGAAGGCCCTGTTGCCCAGATCTGAGAGTCCGACAAGCTGTATGGCGTTGGAGCAGGCTGGTTAGGTACTCAGGAGCTTGTCCATGCAAAGCTCTGAAACTAAGTACCAAAACTTTATAATTCCATCCATTATCCAACCTACTATATCCTAACTACAGGGTCACGGGGATCTGCTGGAGCCAATCCCAGCCAATACAGGGCACAAGGCAGGAAACAAACCCCAGACAGGGCACCAGCCCACCACAGGGATCACACACACACACACACACACACCAAGCACACACTAGGGACAATTTAGGATCGCCAATGCACCTAACCTCAATGTCTTTGGACTGTGGGAGGAAACCCACGCAGACACGGGGAGAACATGCAAACTCCATGCAGGGAGGACCCGGGAAGTGAACCCAGATCTCCTTACTGCGAGGCAGCAGCGCTACCACTGCGCCATCGTGCTGCCCAACTTTAAAATTAATTCTATAAAACACTGGGAGCCAGTGCAGTGTGTATAAAATGGGGATGATATGATCACTCCGGCTGGCGCGAGTTAGGAGCCTGGCAGCTGCATTTTGAATTAACTGAAGATGTGAGAGAGAGGACTTGCTCAAACCCATAAAGAAAGCATTACAGTAATCAAAAAACATGGCTATCCCATCTCCTCGGCTGGAGTGTGGTGGTGTGCTAATGAAAGAGCAGTCCTCTGGGCACAATTCTATCAGATTAGTAAAATCAGAATCGTGCTGCCAAGTCTCCATCAGGAACATGAAATCCAATTTATGACTAGTAAAAAAGTAATTCAAAATAAATTACTTGTTTGTGATAGAGCGTGCATTAATCAGTGCTACCTTAGCTGGTAGAGTCATAAAAACAGCGCCCGTCAAATTAGCATTTATTGGAATACGAGGGATAGTGCGGAGTAGTCCGGGATTACTCCATCTGCATCTCGGACAGGGAGCGGGAAGCAACATGTCCGGTAATCCCGACAGAACAGGCCTCAAGCATGCCAACCTGCTCCAATAAGTCTCAGATAAAGATGGAAGATCCACACCAGAAACACAGCGCCATAGACGGTGAAACCTTGCATGCACGCCTGCCCTTTTTCCACTTTCCTCTGACAGAACCGCAGGTTGACTTGGGTGCCATTAACCAACAGTGAGGAAAAGCCGCTGTACAACGTAGCATTCACAAACAGTGAAGGAAAAAAGGTATAGTTGTAATGCTGAGAAAATTTTCCATTGCTGATCTAATGTTGATCAATGAAATGCGATCGTACACTAACGTGGCTGGAAAACCGCATACGACTAGTGTCACAAAATAAACAAAAAACACAAAAATATCCCACAACCGCAATGAGCGGGGCAAGGCAAAGGCATAGCCTAACAGAGGCACCATTGTTGCTTTCAAGTTAGGGATTCAACGTCTGCTTATTGGTGCATTATTTTGACTATTGGAAGAAATTGTAACTCAGGCTGTTTTTATAAGCCTTTACTGAATAGCATTTCTGTCTGCAGGATTCCCTGAAGATGTGCCAGCTCAATTATGATTAACACCTCTTGTTAAGAATTTAAACTCTGAAAGCAAGCTGACCAAAAGTTTGTAGAGTTGCAATTTGTCTATTCTACTTATTGTTCACTCTGGAAGCAGGTAAGCATCTGGCATTTTGAATCGCTGTTATAGCTACTCTCCTAACACACTTAAAGGCTAGCAAAAAATTAGATAATCTCTTCTTTGTGTTACATAATATTGTCCTCAATTAACACTAAGCAATTTCTAACTATTTGGATATTTTAGTGTCATTGAGCAATTAGTTCCTTTAAAGTCATTTTCTTTTTCTGCTATCTACTGTATGTGGGAAAGACAGTATGTACCGTATCTGGTTTGATTTCAGTAAGTTGTAATGTATGTCTTACTGACGCAGGTGAATGTGCATTCTTCACTCAAACAGAAACTAGCTGATATTATGCCCAAAGTGAAATTAAGCAGTATACCCTAATTAAGAACTGCAATGATTTATATTTGTTGACCTCCTTGTAATTGACCCAAGCAATGCCCTTAGGTTGTGTTTTCATTTTTAGGGTCCCCTGCCTTAACTGGCTAATCCAACAATAAACTGATCTCTCACTCTCGGGTTGTAACTTTCTGCAATGGTGGTTAGATGTTGTCTGCAATCCCATTGTTTTATAGACATCTGAAAGTCAGAGTTGTTAGGACTTTGCATAAGTGAGGAGAGCAAATGATTTGTCAATAATCCCTTGCCCTTCAACAATAGAGAGATAAATTGATATCAGTTAAGGAACACTCTTGATTCATTTGTCACTGTGGTAAGTATCTTGGCCAGATGTTCATACAGAACATTAGTGTTTTTGACTTTGTGTTTCCTTAGGAGGCATTAGCTCTCCGGAAATGTTTTCTTTTGAAATTGCGGCATGTTAAGTAATCGAGAAATATAGAAATATGATATAAAAGGCGATATCCCTCCCATAATAATTACGGTGGTACAAAAATCACGAGACAAAAAGATATACTTTAGCTTTCTTTACTGACGATTTTATGCAGTTACAGACGGGAAGCTTATGACAGACTCTATCAAGGTGGGATCTTGATATATGCAGTCTGCCATCTTTCGTCACCACGCTGAAAGGATTTTCTGGACAGATGACATAATCTTCCGCCCGACAGCTTCAAAGTGTATTGGCAGTAGGTCCATCCTTATATATTGGTTGCTCCACGTGCAGGCTCTTTCTCTGGTCTCCAAACAAGGACAGGAAAGGACTCAAACCCCACCTCCAAAAAATACAGGAAAAGCACAATGCCTACATGCAGTTCTCATTCTCCCAACAAGGAAAGAAGATTTTGTGCTGACAGAGGACAGAAGTATACTATTCTGTCTTTAGGCTGACTATACAATCCTCCAGTTGTCTTTGGCTATCTAGTCCTATGCTTGGCTGGCAATTTTAAATGCTGAGCCCCTGTGTACCATACTTGGTCTGCCTGTATTAATGTGAATAACAGTGTGCACAGAGACAGTGATATTAAACTTCATATTATAACAAACATATTATAACACCTTGACATTTTCTTTTTTTCGAAAATGCTTGATATTTGTTATATTTCAGTCATGGTTTATTCACTGTCCTAAGTATATGTATTTTCCCTTTTTGTATTACTTTGAACTATTATTTGCCATGCATTCTTTATTATTATTATTATTGTTATTGTTGTTGTTGTTGTTATTGTTGTTGGCTTGCTAATATTGTTATGTTTAGTTCTGATTTGCTTTTTATATACAGTATTGTGTATTTAAATTGTTTGGATATTTCTCTTGTGTTTTGTAGGTGTAACCCCAAGAAGCAGTGCCACAATGATGCCAGTACTCTGAGACTACTCTCAACCTTTATATTTGCATTGGGGTTGTGGAGAAGCTCCTGGCAGAACATCATTGATTCTTATGGAGTGCATACTGTATCTGTGAGCATTGCATTGATTGGGGTTTCTGAACTATACTTCTGTTTTTTTGGTTTTTGATTTCCAGATCAAGGATTGGACTTGTTTGCATCAGATTGCCTTTTCAGACATACCCATTTTGTATATTTTTGCCTTTTGTTTTACTTTCATTATTGATTATTTTTTTGAATAAATTCCGGATTTATAAGATTTTCATTGGCTTTGTCCTTTAAGTCAGCGATTTAATGGTTTCCTCTTGCTTGAGTGGCATTTTTTAGATTTTGGACATTTAATGTGTCTTTTAAGGGTAGAAAGTCGATGCCTCATTTTTGGCCCGAGTGTTCATTGAAGCCTGCCTGTTGAGTTTAGGATCAGACTGCTTGGGCTGCGTGTGAAGGTTCTGGTCTGGTTTTTGCTCCTTTTGAGGCTTTTTTTTGACCATTTTGTATTGCTGCATCACAACACTAATGTTTTTTCAGGTTTATAGGGTCTGGATTGAGTTCCTTGCATTAGGGTTTTTCAAAATATTTCTACGAAGGTGGCTCTAAGCTGGGGATTTACTTCTACCTAACCTGCTTTTACATTTTTATCTCTCTTCTCTTCTTTGTTTTTAAGAATCTGTTTAGACCTTTTTGGATATTTTTTTCAGCATTGTTGCATGTGCCTAAAGCATCATCGTGAGTTGCTTTACAAACTCTGTGATATTTACTGGGTGGACTGTAGGGGGGGCATATCAGAGCTACAAACCCTACACACAACTAAACCACACATGTCCATCCATCCATCCATTTTCCAACCCGCTGAATCCGAACACAGGGTCACAGGGGTCTGCTGGAGCCAAACCCAGCCAACACAGGGCACAAGGCAGGGAACCAATCCCGGGCAGGGTGCCAACCCACCGCAGGACACACACAAACACACCCACACACCAAGCACACACTAGGGCCAATTTAGAATCGCCAATCCACCTAACCTGCATGTCTTTGGACTGTGGGAGGAAACCGGAGCGCCCGGAGGAAACCCACGCAGACACGGGGAGAACATGCAAACTCCACGCAGGGAGGACCCGGGAAGTGAACCCGGGTCCCAACCACACATGTCCCAGGTTCAAATTGATATTTTTATTTAAAGAAATACCTTTAAACAGGGTTCTTCACAAGATTTACAACCATAATACATTTGTTCTCTCTTCTCTCCACTCATTCCCAATGAACATTGTCTTTCCTCCTTGTCCAACTCTGACTCACCTGGGTGAGGCAGTGGGACTTCAAATATGCCAAACCTGGGAGTACTTCTGGTGCAGCCACAGTTCACCCAGAAAGCACTTCCAGGCCAAGTGGAACCTGTCTAAAATGAGGAATGCTCTTTCCAACGGGTCCCAAGTAACCCAGCAGTGTTGTCTATTGGGACTACAGCTCCCATGCAGTCCTGCAAATGTGCACATGGCAGATCCGCCAGAGGGATGATGACACCTATCACACTTTGTGAGCACATGGCCCCAGGCCCTCTATCTCTGCATTATAAAGGCTTCCTGGCTGAGTAAGGAGCCATCCATCCCAGCCAGGATGCAACAACAAAGCTATGTCCTCTGTGACAATAGGTTGATTTATGTTATAGATCTGCCGTAATTTTTTGCATAATTTGCCTTGTAGCTTAGTGTTTCATTCATTTAATGTTAATACATCGTTTTAACAAGGCTCAGTCTTTGATACCACAACTGAGGTAATACTGCCCAGCATGTGAAGCAGATAAGTGTTCACCTGTAACCCATACTGTACTCAATGTTGCTTCATATAGAAGCTCTTTGAAGTTCAATAGACACCAGAGAGGCAACAGCCACTTATTTATGAGGAATCAAATCACAAAGGAAAAGCAGCTCTGAAAAACGAGTGACCAAAGCAAGGCCAGATTGGTTAGGCAAACAGAAAGTCAGAAGCATAAGCCAACCAGTAACTAAGATGCCACAAATGAAATATTTAGAAAAGAAATCACCAAACAGTGATTGGCTAAATATAGTGTGTACTTTAGTAGAGGTTCAAATGATAAGAAAAAAAAACTTCAATTGTGAATATCAGGATAGCAGCCGCCTCATCACCATAGATATTGCTGGTGTTCAGACAAACATAGCCAAGCAACTACAAAAACAGCTATGATACAATGTGATTTCCAAGGACTTACTTCCACTAAGGTCCTTCAAAAGGTTTTTGACTTTAAATTTCAGCAGAGACTTTCATATCTTTCTGGCTTTTCATTACTCAATAAAAGTAAAGAAATTAGTCACTATAGCATTCTTCACACTATGCCACTGCATGGAACTACTTATTTTGGTCTTGATTCTCATTAAGCTCTAAAAACAAATTTAGTCTGTTTAGTCTGACTCAATGTAAATAGTGGAATTAATTTACGAGTATTTAGCAGGTGGCAGAAAGTATTTTCAAGGGCAGGTTCAGCACATGGTCACTCAGGCACTGGATTCGATTTTGGCAAAGTGAACTATTTCACTTTTATTTTGAGAATGCTCAAGTATAGATGCAAGTCCTGAGGTTGTGGGTTCAAATCCCACTACTGACACTGTGTGACCATGAGCAAGTCACTTCACATGCCCATGCTCCAATTGGAAAAGCAACAGAAATTTAACCAATTTTATCTTAAATGCTGTATTTGACCTTGGACAAAGGCCAAATAATAAATTAAAATTAAAATTAAGCCAATAGTAACTTATGATCCAGGATTAAACAATCAGTGATGTCACACATTACTTTGCTTATAATTCCCTTGGCAATTAACACACAACAACAACAACTATTTTTATTTATATAGCACATTTTCATACAAATGATGTAGCTCAAAGTGCTTTACATGATGAAGAAAGAGAAAAAAGACAAAATAAATAAGAATTAAAATAAGGGAACACTAATTAACATAGAATAAAAGTAAGGGCCAATGGCCAGGGAGGACAGAAAAAAAAAAAAAAAAACCTCCAGACGGCTGGAGAAAAAAATAAAATCTGCAGGGGTTCCAGGCCATGAGACCTCCCAGCAACCTATAGGCATTCTACCTAACATAAATGACCTCAATCAGTCCTCATTGTATTCAGGGTTCACATGGAAGAACTTAATGATGACGGTCATGTGGACTTCTGGCCTTTAATCCACCAATGTAGGGACATCATGGTGTTTTGATTAGGTGAAGAGAAGAGAAAGTAGGGGTTAGTACGGATTTTGGAGCCACCATGAATAATAATGATAATTAATTGAATATACAGAGCATCAGGATTAAACTAAAATGAAGCTATGAGAAAGCCATGTTAAAATAATGTGTTTTCAGCAGTGTTTTAAACCTCATAATGACTAAATCACAGTATCCATAAGATACAGCAAAGTAAATACCATTGAAAATAAAACGTTACTGCACATTTCAGAAGGACAAATCCTTCAACGGCAGGCATAACACAGACCCTGGCCAGTTCATACTCTCTTGCAATGTTTTGTAGTACAATAACAACAGCATTTATTTCTATAGCACATTTTGATACAGAGGATGTAGCTCAAATTGCTTTACAAAAACAATAGTTACAAGAAAAGAAAAACATGAAATTAGGTAAGAATAATAATTAATAAAAATTACATCAATATACAAGCTTACATAGCATAGACAAAATTAGTAGAAAAGTAGAGTCCTTGTATATAATATCATATTCTAAGTCTCTAAAGATGAGTATAATGAAATGGTCCAATAGCCAGGGAGGACAGAAATTTTTTTTTAAACTACAGAGAAGCAGGAAAAGAAAACAAAATCTGCAAGGGACGTCTCCTGATCTCATTGAGAGCTTCATCAATTTCTCTAACAGTGCACTAATTTTTTTTTTGTGTTAAATCATTACTTTCCATTTCCATATTTTTAATCATTGATTCATTAACTTTTTTAACTGTGCTCCTGTTGATCAGAAAGCCTCTCTTGGTCTTTGCATTTTCTGGATTACTTGTATTTGTTTAAGTTAGTTTATTTAAAGAAATTCAATAGCACTTACTGCAAATATATTACTTTTCCAATGTACACTATTATATATACAGTTCTCTTGACACAATGTTGACAGAAAGACCTTATAACATATATTGCGAATTAAAAAGCAGAAAGCCACTGTCAAATTTTTAACTGCAACTTACAATTCATACCTCAGCCTCTCTTGGCCTAATGCTTTAGCTTTATTCTCAGCTCTATTTGACGTTTCTCTAACTACAATATATTGTACATTTTCTTACAGGTTTCCATCAGGTTTATCATTTTCTCAGACAAGCGTCCAGATCTAAAAATGACTCTGGACTGCTCTACCTGTTTGAGTTTGCTAAGAGTTAGACTGATATGCCATTCAGAGCTGGTTCCTGCCTTGTATCTCTTGTAACCATGTTAGGTTTCTTCCCATCTGTGCCATTAGCTCACATTAAATAATTAATAATGATGTTTTTATTCTTTGTGTAAATTTGCAAATAAGAGTGTCCTCTCCTCAAATTTCTTCATTTGCACACTATGCCAAATGTTACATCAGGCCATCCAAAAAGGAGGCAGCCATGAAAGAAATGTAACAGGTCTGCAGTTTTTATGTTGTTTAGATACTCATTCCAAAAGCATTCTGCACCCTATACAGGTGCTGGTCATAAAATTAGAATATCATGACAAAGTTGATTTATTTCAGTAATTCCATTCAAAAAGTGAAACTTGTATATTAGATTCATTCATTGCACACAGACTGATGTATTTCAAATGTTTATTTCTTTTAATGTTGATGATTATAACTGACAACTAATGAAAGTCCCAAATTCAGTATCTCGGAAAATTAGAATATCAATTAAGACCAATGCAAAAAAAGGATTTTTAGAAATGTTGGCCTACTGAAAGGTATGAACATGAAAAGTATGAGCATGTACAGCACTCAATATTTAGTTGGGGCTCCTTTGGCCTGGATTACTGCAGCAATGCGGCGTGGCATGGAGTCGATCAGTCTGTGGCACTGCTCAGGTGTTATGAGAGCCCATGTTGCTCTGATAGTGGCCTTCAGCTCTTCTGAATTGTTGGGTCTGGCGTATTGCATCTTCCTCTTCACAATACCCCATAGATTTTCTATGGGGTTAAGGTCAGGCGAGTTTGCTCTCCAGTCAAGAACAGGGATACCATGGTCCTTAAACCAGGTACTGGTAGCTTTGGCACTGTGTGCAGGTGCCAGGTCCTGTTGGAAAATGAAATGTGCATCTCCATAAAGTTCGTCAGCAGCAGGAAGCATGAAGTGTTCTAGAACTTCCTGGTAGACGGCTGCGTTGACCTTGGACCTCAGAAAACACAATGGACCAACACCAGCAGATGACATGGCACCCCAAACCATCACTGACTGTGGAAACTTTACACAGAACCTCAAGCAACGTGGATTCTGTGCCTCTCCTCTCTTCCTCCAGACTCTGGGACCTTGATTTCCAAAGGAAATGCAAAATTTATTTTCATCTGAGAATATAACTTTGGACCAC
Organism: Erpetoichthys calabaricus; assembly: GCF_900747795.2. Taxonomy (NCBI): domain Eukaryota; kingdom Metazoa; phylum Chordata; class Cladistia; order Polypteriformes; family Polypteridae; genus Erpetoichthys; species Erpetoichthys calabaricus. Next base: position 201,410,867 of record NC_041395.2, read on the forward strand.
TCAGCAGCAGTCCAAAGGCGAGACACTTCTGACGCTGTCTCTTGTTCAAGAGTGGCTTGACACAAGGAATGCGACAGCTGAAACCCATGTCTTGCATACGTCTGTGCGTGGTAGTTCTTGAAGCACTGACTCCAGCTGCAGTCCACTCTTTGTGAATCTCCCCCACATTTTTGAATGGGTTTTGTTTCACAATCCTCTCCAGAGTGCAGTTATCCCTATTGCTTGTACACATTTTTCTACCACATCTTGTCCTTCCCTTCGCTTCTCTATTAATGTGCTTGGACACAGAGCTCTGTGAACAGCCAGCCTCTTTAGCAATGACCTTTTGTGTCTTGCCCTCCTTGTGCAAGGTGTCAATGGTCGTCTTTTGGACAACTGTCAAGTCAGCAGTCTTCCCCATGATTGTGTAGCCTACAGAACTAGACTGAGAGACCATTTAAAGGCTTTTGCAGGTGTTTTGAGTTAATTAGCTGATTAGAGTGTGGCACCAGGTGTCTTCAATATTGAACCTTTTCACAATATTCTAATTTTCCGAGATACTGAATTTGGGACTTTCATTAGTTTCAGTTATAATCATCAAAATTAAAAGAAATAAACATTTGATTAAACATCAGTCTGTGTGTAATGAATGAATCTAATATACAAGTTTCACTTTTTGAATGGAATTACTGAAATAAATCAACTTTGTCATGATATTCTAATTTTATGACCAGCACCTGTAGAAACATAAGAGCCTTTTATACTCCAGCATTTTTTATGATTGTACCCTAATAGGCAACACCTTACTAATTTTTGATTCTATGTAATAATTTTCATTGAAAACTGTTCAATAATCCTGACTCTGCTGTATGCAGTTTATGCTATAATGCAGTTAAACATTTAAGCTTATTGTAATCAATAAGACTATTTTTTTAGGAAAAAGTGTATCCCACATGGTTATATTTTTGTTGAATTCAAACTCTGACATCATTAGACGGGCAATGGACATCCAGTTGGTTGAACTTTGATATGCAAGCAAAACCAAAAATTATTGCCAAAGAAGCAACCAAATACTGTATATAACAAGTCATAAAAAACTCACTTTTATTCTTTCATATTTAGAGACTGCTTTCTTAAGTTCTAATTCATTTCTATAAAGTGTTAATTCATGGAGGCCACTGCTTTGTACTAGGATGACATCATCAGTTGTACTATATGTGACAACCATGCTGCAGTGCAAAATAAAACGCAACGTAAATATAGAGTGAGCTCATCAGCAAACTGATGTAAAGATTAAGACAGTTACTAATGACTTTCAAATAGTAGTATGGTCACATGTGCAGAGTACAGAATGGTGAAATTCTTACTTGCATGTCATTTGGAAACAAACTATTTTCCAAAAGGAAAAAAAAATATATTCTATAGACTGTCCTTTCACTTATGGCTCAATAAGTCAGCATATACTTGTGGCTCTTTTTAATTTGCGTTTTAGGCTGATATCCACATTGTCAAGTGTTTATGGTTTTCCAGTGTCTGAAGAAGTAGAGTAAAGGAAGAAAAGCATCCAGCAAACATAACTGACAATATTCATGCATAAAGACAGCTGCCTTTTGTTGCTGTTTTTGCATTTTTCTTGCCATGTTTTGAAATAGCCTTTGAGATACAGCATTTTTACATATAAATGGTTGCTTTATATCCAGAGATTGCTCCTGCCTTGTGCCAATGCTTGCTGGGATAGGCTCCAGGCCCCCCATGACTCTATTCTGGATAAGCAGGTTTAGAAAATGGATGGATGGATGAATCATATATGCCACGGTGAGGCCTTAACCCCTGGCTACAATAAGAAGGACATTAAAATTATTTGACAGATGTATTATTTAACAACAATGAAGAGCAAATAAAAAATACACCCAGTTACATGTAGGTTGATATTTTTTTCGTTTTTTTATTGAAATGAAAGGACATGCAAGAAAGGGTGACACAGTGCTGCTGTTTTACCACTCCAGGTACCCAGATTTAATTTACAGCTGGGACGTCTTCTTTTGTGTGTTCATCCTGTGCTCCTATGTTTTCTTCCTCCATGTCCCAACAATGTACCTGTTAATTTAATTTCTGACTATTAATTTACCTGGTGAGACTGGTGCCTTCTGCAGGGATGACTCATGCTTTGTGCCCAATCCCGCTTTACCGACTCTGTAATGGAAAAATGTGTTTCATAAAATGGATAGAATGAATGTACAAATAAATGCATGTTCACTTAACCAAGATAAAGAAAGAGAGAGCTAATATTTGACTAGAATAATGTCAACAGACAAATTTACTTTGATTAAGACTACCGAATGCAGTTGCAACCAGATGCAAAGATGACTACTAATGTGCCATTTTTGCAATTAATGGGGAACGTACACAAATATTTATTCTAGATTAGCTTTACTAAATGAGGCACACTGCCCCCAACGCTGTAAAGCTTAGCTATAACAGTGTCGCTCACTGCGAGAACAAGCAAAATAAAAGCATTTTAGTATCTCAAGACCCAGTTGGATACGAACAACCCATGGAGTCGGCCACCCCCCACCATAAGTCTTACTCCTCCATTTCTGTGCCATTCCTATAATTAGCACTGGAAACATCCATCTGACAGCATGCAGATAAACATGCCGCCTACAGTATGTTTACTTTTCAATTTAGGCTGAAAAGCAAAACAAACTACTGATTGTTCTGTCAATAATTGTTTAAGCACTGCAGAAAGCAGTCATTCACAGCTAATATCTATTTACTTTAATGAATGGCGCAGTGAAGGCTTTCAGCAGGTGGAGTTTTTCCAGCCATGTCTTGCAGCTCTCGTAATAGGAAAAATATTATTTTTATTAGTCATTCGACAAGATGTGCATGTGTGTTTTTGTTGTTCCATCCCCAGCACCTGTTGTTTGTTCACCGTCACACTATCATTTGACCAATTATCTCAATTTCCTACTTTGACCAACTTCAGGTGCTCTTTTCAAATTCAACAGTGGAACCAGACCTGCATGCTTGATTCAGCTTCTTTGCTAAATGTATCTTATTACTTCTTTTCTCCTCCAAGGAGATGTTCTCTGTTTATAACACTTATATATTTTTTTAATATCTCAGAATGACTAACTAGATCCTGAATGTCACTAAAGAAAGCGGCAACATAATTTCTCAAATGAATCTAGCAGTTATACTACTGGCCTTCACTCATCTGAGCTTTGTTTTTCCCTTGAATAACTGTACAACTTTCCTCTTAACTATACTTTAAATGTCTTCCTCTGAATATTTAAACTATCTGTCATTGCGTTGCTGCAGATTCCATCCTCATGGGTATCCTTGGCTATTTACCTTTGAATGAATATTTCCTTTGGTTTTGTTCTGTTTTTCTACAACTATATATGTTCCTCTCAGGTTTCTCTTGCTATGTCCTACCTACAGATATCTTACCCATTTTAAGTTCTATTGCAAAACTGTCCCCTTATTGTTGTTATAAGTTCCACTAGGTATCTTCCTGCTGTACCACCACTATGCAAAAACAAGGAAATGAACAAGGAGATGAGAAAGATTAAATAGGAACTCAAAAGCAAAGCAAATGATTTAGGAGAAAAAAGTCAAAGAAACTAAAATGCCAAGACCAAAACTTTAACTAAAGTCAAAGGGCACACAAAGTCCTAAATTCCTAGATTTGCATACAGTAACTAAAGATGCGATAAACTTTTCCTCCGCAATTCCAAGATCTTTGAGGTAAAACCTGTGTGATAAACCACTACACACAGTTCCAAAATAACAAAAAACAATGAAGAAAAAATAATTGTCATGAATTTTCCATAGCTCAAAACTTAACATTCATGACATCTACTAAATGTGTCTTTGTTTTGGTTCTACTGTTTTATGACCACAGTGAGAGACATAATGAATAAGAAAGTTACAATCGGAACAAGTACAGTCAGGAAATCTGATTATTTAAAGGGGCAGACAGACTCTTGGCCAAAAAGCACATAAAGTCGCTTGAAGAAAAACAGAATTTAAAGTCGAAAAAAAATTGTAGCAAAATGTCCTTTCACTATCTTGTATTACTGACATAGATTGCTAAATTCATAATTTTTTAGTAGACAATTCGATTAGACACAAAGCAAAGGGAAGGGGAAGTAAGGCAGTGACTAGTAGTGGGTTGTTCACGCAAACTATATGGCGGTTCCCATAAAACTAATACACAAGAAGGCAGTGACCTTGAAAGCAATGCTCAACATGGTGACAGCATAAATGACAGTGAAATGACATCATTGCCTTTCTTATTATAAAAAAAACTACAATAAGAAAAACAAACAGCATTATTGCCAAAAACAGAATATATTGAATGCCAAATATAAATTCACAATACACTGGGTATTTCTCATTAAATTGTATGCATCTTTTAGTTCCATTTGGTAACTCCTGCCTATAGTAAATGTACAGTAGAGTACATATGGTACATATTGTACATTTACACTGTATAGCTGTCAACTAAATTATATTTTATACTTTATTATTCCCCAAGGGGAAATTGGCTTTTCTCAAGACCTATGGAGGTCATAGCCCAGTGTCAGCCATTGCACAGCACCCCTGGAGCAATTTTCAGGTTAAGGCTTTTGCGGATCCAACAGAGGAGGATCTTTTCTGGGGGTAAAATGATTTGAACCAGCAACCTTCCAGATCCAGGTGCAGATCCTTAATCTCAGAGTCACCATTGTGTATGCATTTAGGTTTCACTGAGTATCTCAAACTTATAATTAACTATTTGTAGATTCCACAGGGTATCTTTCTGGTAAATGGGTCTTGCTTTCAGTTCCATTGAGTATTTCCCATCTAAATATTACATTTTTAGGTTTCACTGAGTATCTACCACTTTGATACAGTATGTATTTCATGGTTTTCTCTAATAATAATTCTTCATATTTATATAGCGCAGTGGTAGTGCTGCTGCCTCATAGTAGTTCATGTTCCTGCTTTTCCCTGAGTGGAGCACTTTAAGTAGTAAGGAAAACATTATATAAATGTAAAGAATTATTATTATTACCCAAAGTGCTTTCCATAATGGGGAGCCACTTCAATCACCACTAATGTGTAGCATCCACCCGAATGATGTGACAGCAGTAATTTTTGGGCCAGTGTGCTCAACACACATTAACTGTTATTTGGTTAAGTGCTGACAAGGAGAAACAATTAGACACAGGGGATGATTATGGGGCTAGAATAACTAGGCTGTGGTGGACAATTTAGCCTGTCGCATGCATGATATATTGTTTCGCAGCTTCTCAGGACACACCCCATAAACCAGCGACTGAGTCTTGAAGACTCTCCACAAATTGGCAGTGTTCAGAAGAAACCAAAATGGCATTGTGGCAAATAGTACATTTAATGAAAACAAGCATGTCTTTATTTTAGACATGTTCTTAAAAGGAAGAATAATAGTCCCTAATTCTAATTGTACAACCCCTTCATCCCAAAAATGTCTCTCAAAGTGTGAAGAGAAATGTATTTGTAGAAAAAAAAAGTTACAATATTATAACATTTCCTCACCTTAATATGTGCTTCTTTTGGTAATCTTCCATTTAATGTGAATGTGTGAGATCCTTTGAGCAGCTATCACAAAAATGTGCATGTCTATAAATTCACCAGGCTTTTCTCACCTAAATTGTTTGTTGTAAAGTCCCATTGAGTATTTCATACCTATTATTTTGCACTTAACCAGGTATTTTTCAGCTGCTTTAAGTTCCGTTGTACAGTATATTGCTCGTTAAAATATATGCAATTTTTCCGACCAGAAATCTTCTTTCTAAATATCTTTGTTTAGGTTTTATAGTGTATGCCCACTTTTAATAAAAGTGTGCATTTTAGATTCTATTGGTTAGTGATGAGTTTGCCTTTTTGGAAAAACCCACTTAGGCTAAGAAACACCTTACCTCATAAAGAAAAATCTAAACCTTCCGTAATAATTAACAGAAAAAAACTTAGTAATACAAAGAATATAGATTAAATACATAAAATATATAATGAATAAAACAAGCAAACTAAACTTATAGTAAATTAGAAAATATACAAGAAAAGAAAATTGTAATAGGCAGCTAACTGATAAGGAAAAATAAAACTTCAATTGAAAGATCCATAAATGAGAAGCTCAAAAACTCAAAGCAAAATTTTAAATTCATATAATTCTATAATTCTACAACAGGAACTAAATTAACCAAAAGAACTGACCAGTAATCAGGACCATCTTAACGTATGGGCACAATGGGCACTGGCCAGGGTCCCCAGGAGCTTAGTGGCCCACAAAGTTTCTGATAACTCTGTATATTTATGTTTTCCTATCAAAACAGAGGCACTAGCACACTTCTTTCCCTGGGGGCCCATAACACTGGCAAGATGGCCTTGCCAGTAAACAAGACAGAGAGACTAATCTGAAAAATCCCAAACCAGAGGAGCAGACCTGAAAGTTATAATCAGCCATCTAAATAACATTAAAGGTTAGGTACCACTGGCAGGGGTCAAAACACAAACAACACCTCAGCAACGCCTGCACCTATTAGGCCATAATCATCAGCACACCCGAATAACCTGTGGTAATCAGAGGCCCGGACCCCTTTGGCGCCATTCTTTAAAGGAAAAAGTAAAAGAAATTAATAAATAAAAGAAAGCTGGAAAAAGAAACTGTAAACATGGGAAACATAATGTTAGAGGCAGAGTCCCAGCTAAACAACAATAGCTGGCTGTCATATAAAGTGCATCTCCTGAGGTCTCACTGGGTATGTCATAGTTTAATGTGCCTTTGATTCACTGATCCGTGTTAGTGTTTACATTTGATGGCATTTTTGTGCTGTATATTGTATATGTGTCTTTAGGTTCCTCTGGAGATATTTTATCTATATGTATTTGTTTTGCGCTCCTCAAAATACCTTCAAGCTACATTTTCATCAATTTGTTGTCCTCTGTGCATCTCTCAGTTTAGTCTGCTCACTTTCACATTTACCTTTTGTTTCTACCAGCTACGTTAATCTGTCTACATGTTTAAAATGTTTATTTCTACAGTAATTTTTTGTATTATTATGTCATATTTGCCATTAAAACCTGCATTCACATTCATCTTGGTTTGCTTCTAATTAAACTTCTTGATGTTGCTTTCCTAGGCTATCACTCAACTAGTCCCATGTTTTCACTTGTAATTCTTCCACAGACTTTTCTTCCACCTGGATGTTGTTGTATTTACATTTATGATAATTTCTTAAAGTTTAACATTGTTATAAACAATGTTTCTTATTGTTTTATGTAATTCCTTTCCTACTAAATGTATTGTTCTTACCCGGTCAGCCTTTCTGTCTTCCTTAATAGTCTTCAATTAGCCTTTCTGCTGTCTGTCTTCTCCGTTTGATTTATGGTGCTTCTCTTTCCAAGTGATTTATTCCTTGGCTTTTAGTGCCAAGGATCCCATAATGTTTGAAAAGGGGCATCTATTGTTGAGAACAATTAATGTTGTATCTGACAATTTCCACTACTTAAAGTATTTCACGACTTGCAGTTTCTTCATTAAATATGTGAAGTGCTTATTTAAAGACGTTTCCTTGGAAGGATGTGATTGAAATATTGTTTGATTAAAAAAACTCTTAATGTATCATATCCATGCAAAAGCTGGTCACTGCATTTTCAATGTAAAATCTGAATTTCCATCCATGTCAGTGTCTTTTAACCATTACAATTTAGTGGGTAGTAAGATACTACAACACTGGGTACAATGCAGAAACTTTCACAAACACTCACATTTATTCGTATCAGACCAATATAAGTTCCCCAATTAACATGAAGTGTGCCTCTGAGAAGCTGGTAGAAACCAGAGAAAACTCACATGGGAATAAGGAGAACATATAAACAAAAGGAAAAAAGGAACTTCCAGAATCAATGCAAGATGTCAATGTTTTTCCCATTGGAATGCCTTATATACTGCTATATTACATTTTTTCATATTTTATGCTTCTGTGTTTAAATTGTGGAATTAAAATGACATCCAAATCTTTCTCTCCCATTAACCCTAATCAATTTTATCCCCCTCCACCCTCCATATCATATACAGAAGGGCACAGGAGACATCACATTATGTTTGTCAGACTGATAATGGCAAGAAAGGAACAGACCAACTCATAGAATGTAAACAACAAACTGTAACATTTTAGGTTAATTATGGACTATAAAGTGTACTCATAGGTGGTCCCTGAGCACAAAGACAACCAGAGGAGACCTAAAGTACAAAAACAAAAATGGTTTCATTAAAGTACTGGCATAACAGAATATGGAGAACACAAAGTACAAGTAAAGAGGAGAATAGCCAAAGTCTGCCGCTCACTGGCCAACCTAGACAGCAATAGTTCCTGTCCACACACTGGGGTGGCTGTTCAACCAACCACAATACTGCATTAACACTTGCAATCAATTTTCCACCACATTTCTTCTAAATATCCTGGTGCCTCATGTGTAAATGATTCATACGCACAAAAATGCTGCATACGCCTGTTCCTAAGCTCACATCGCGATGTATAAAAACTAAACATGGCGTAAAGCCACACACATTCTTATGCCAGCTCAAACCATTGCGTATGCAAGTTTTCGGCTCGATTTTGCAAACTGGTGGCAACCAGTGTCAAAGCAGTGCTACTGTTTCTGAGTGGTTTCCCTTTATTTTTTAGATTCACATCCCTGATACGGCTTTCTCAAATACACTGAAATTAACAGCATATCATTTATTAGTTTAAGGCATCTGATTGTAGTCAACCTGTTACAATATAATCTTGCACAGAATGGCCGAACTATTCCAAATACCGTAGCTGCTTTAGCGTTGTTACTCTGAGTGCACCACTCAGAGTATTTTAAACCATTGTATGTGTGTGTGGTATCATAGCTGCACAGCAGCTGATCGGAAAGTTCTGTGGTGGGCTGTGTCGAGAGCGAAGTGAATTATTGGGATACACCTTCTAGCACCCACTGTCTCAGCCATTGGCACAGTCTATTTGAACTTCTCATATGCTTCAGAGCCTTTCCTGTAGGAACCTCGCAGTTCAGGAACAGTTTCATCCCAAGAGCAATAAACACACTCAATCAGTCCATCAAGTGCTCCTGATAGAACTGTTTGTACTTAAAAGTACAATTACCTCACTTTAAACTACAGTTGTAATATTGCATAACCTGAGCCACTTATACTTCCATATTGTATATTTTTCATTGTTTTATATCATATTATTATTATTATTGTTGTTGTTATTGTTACTTTATCATTTTATAGGAAAACAAGTTTATGGAGGATTTCATATTGAATCTCATTGTACCATACAATAACAATAATGGAATTCAATTCAATTCAATAGAAGAGCGTATTTACAGATGATGACGACTGGCTTCTAAGTCAATTTAGATTTCCAAGCGCTATCTTCTTGAAGCTCTTGATATCATTTTTAAGATGAAATGCAGTAAAGTATGTATATTATATTATATAGATACATTTTTAACTTCATTTAGATAATATATACTGTTCATAATTAAATGTGTGGGCACAGTGGCGCAGCAATAGCAGCAAGCTGGCGCCCTGTTCAGGGATTGTTCCTATCTCGCGCTGTATGCTTGCTGGGACTGGCTTGACTCTACGATGGATTGATCGATGGAATAGTCAAATGTACTACGAAGATACTTTAATGTTCCTTAAATGTTTTGAAGAAATGGCGTTCTAAGCTTACAGATGGCTTGACATTTATTACAGAGCTGATTGTGTGGCGATTGGTTACTTGGTGAAAGAAAAGGAAGGACAGGAATTGGGAGTTAGTATGTTTGAAAAAGACTATAAATTAGTTCATCGAGGGTCGCACATGGTGTAGCAGGCATTTGTAAGAGGCAGAAACAATCTCTGGATGGGACACCAGCTCATCGCTACCATTTTGCCAGCATGCTCCCATGCTTTATACATGCTTTAATTCCTATGATCATGAAAATGATATCAAGCATACATCTTAGACCGCCCTGGTTCTATTGGGAGCCACGGGTACAGATCTTGGAAGCTCAACCCTGTAGGGGCCCGTGGTCACCGCCAGGGGGCACCCTGATGCCTTGGGAGCCCTGGACCTCAGCACTTCCGCCACACCCGGAAGTGCTGGGGGGAAGAGGACTGGGGACACCCGGAGGACTTCCGGGTACACAACCAGAGCTTCCGCCACACAGGGGTGTGTCAACGGAGGCTCCTCGGGAAGCACTTGGAGTCCATCCGGGGTGTATAAAAGGGGCCACCTCCCTCCAGTCATTGGCAAGAGTCGGTTGGAAGTAGGACGGAGCTCAGAGGAGAGGAGTGGAGGCCAGAGACTGAAGGCATTGTGTTGTGTGGCCAAGGACTTAAGGGGTGATTGGTGCTGCAGCACTGGGTTTGTGCTCACGAAATAACTGTAAATATGTATAACTAGCAAAATACCCGCGCTTCGCAGCGGAGAAGTAGTGTGTTAAAGAGATTATGTAAACATATATATACATATACATATATACATATATATACATATCTACATATACACATATTTACATATACATATATATATATACACATCCACATATATATATATATACACACATATCAACATATATATATACATACATATACACACATACATACACACGCAAACCCACCAAGACATGGAATCGCTTAAATCAAGGCGCTGCGCTACCTTCTTCCAGATCAGCCCCAAGGCGTTCATATTTTTCCAAAGCAGTTCTGGTCTCCATCGGCATCTGTAGCTGAGTTGAAAAACACCATCCCATACTATTAGTTAACGATTAACACATTTCTATATGTATTGTAAGCATACAATACAACTGATAATATGTTGCTCTTATTTATCTGGTGTACCGACATTTTTGCGCGTTTAACGGCTGAAATCCAACGTGGTTTGTGCCCTTCAGAATGAAAACAGTTTGCATTTACCTTTTTAATAAAAGGCGAGCTTTTAAGCCTGAGAAATCACCCCGTAAATGCACACGTTTAATTGCACATGTGTTAATACTGGTTATCCTTTTACACTAAAATATTACTAAAGAGATACAAAAAAAGTAAAATGCATATGTTGTTTTTCTTTAAGGAGATTAAATATTACTGAAGAAAGAAAAAAAAAAACTAAAACAGCCAAATGGGGCTATGCATACGAACTTAAAAGGTTTAAATAAAACAGAAATATAAACCTTTATTTTTACTTCCTTAACTTGTGGAGGGTGTATCCTGTAGCAAAGCCCTAAGTTTTTTCGTGAAAGCCCGTTTCAGTCAATAAGTCTTAAAAACAGGTGTAAAGATATTGACAATAAGCTACGCAAACCCACCAAGACATGGAATCGTTTAAATCAAGGCGCGAGTCGAAAAACACCATCCCATACTATTAGTTAACGATTAACACATTTCTATATGTATTGTAAGCATACAATACAACTGATAATATGTTGCGCTTATTTATCTGGTGTACCGACATTTTTGCGCGTTTAATGGCTGAAATCCAACGTAGTTTGTGCCCTTCAGAATGAAAACAGTTTGCTTTTACCTTTTTAATAAAAGGCGAGCTTTTAAGCCTGAGACATCACCCCGTAAATGCACACGTTTAATTGCACATGTGTTAATACTGGTTATACTTTTACACTAAAATATTACTAAAGAGATACAAAAAAAGTAAAATGCATATGTTGTTTTTCTTTAAGGAGATTAAATATTACTGAAGAAAGAAAAAAAAAAACTAAAACAGCCAAATGGGGCTATGCATACGAACTTAAAAGGTTTAAATTAAACAGAAATATATACCATTATTATTACTTCCTTAACTTGTGGAGGGTGTATCCTGTAGCAAAGCCCTAACTTTTTTCGTGAAAGCCCGTTTCAGTCAATAAGTCTTAAAATGAGGTGTAAAGATATTGACAATAAGCTACGCAAACCAACCAAGACATACAATCGTTTAAATCAAGGCGCGAGTCGAAAAACACCATCCCATACTATTAGTTAACGATTAACACATTTTTATATGTATTGTAAGCATACAATACAACTGATAATATGTTGCGCCTTTTTTGTCTGGTGTACCGACATTTTTGCGCATTTAACGGCTGAAATCTAACGTGGTTTGTACCCTTCAGAATGAAAAGAGTTTGCATTTACCTTTTTAATAAAAGGCGAGCTTTAAAGCCTGAGAAATCACCCTGTAAATGCACACGTTTAATTGCACATGTGTTAACATGTATGCTTACACAGTAATAAAAGACACTCAACAATTAACGTCATTTACCTTCGTTCCCGCGTTTGATTAAAGGCGAGCTTTTAAGCCTGAGAAATCACCCCGTAAATGCACACGTTTAATTGTACATGTGTTAATATGTATGCTTACACAGTATTAAAAGACACTCAACAATTAACGTCATTTACCTTCGTTCCCGCATTTGAGTCGTGCTGTAAATCTCTTCCTTGTTTTCAGTTCACGTGATTACGTAGGAGGCGTGATGACGCGATATGTGACTCCGCCTCTTCCATTACAGTATATGGACAAAAAAAGAGGTTCCAGTTATGACCATTATGCGTAGAATTTCGAAATGAAACCTGCCTAACTTTTGTAAGTAAGCTGTAAGGAATGAGCCTGCCAAATTTCAGCCTTCCACCTACACGGGAAGTTGGACAATTAGTGATGAGTGAGTGAGTCAGTCAGTCAGTTAGTCAGTGAGGGCTTTGCCTTTTATTAGTATAGATAACAAAATATAATATATATTATTACTATATTATATTAATATTACTAAAATTCATAAAGAATTACTGTTATCTTTACAAGAAAGTGATGTTAATATTGCATACTTTTGCAGTACAATATATAGCTCAGAACAGATTATACTGTAATTTGTAATGCAAGACTGATTATTTTAACATGAAAATTTTGTTAAAATTTCATTTTTTCATCATAAAATTTACGGTCCACATGAATCTGTACCGTTATTCAAAAAACATTTCCAATGTAATTTTTACGGTAAATTCCTGGCGACTGCAGCTGCTAGTTTTTTACTGTAAAATTTACAGTTTTTTTTTTTTACAGTGTACAATATGAAGCATTTAACTTGCTACTTTAGTTACGATGGGATTTGAGAAATTAGTAAATTAAATGATTTTAAGATTATGTTTATGATGTTCTATTTCAGTGACAAAATAAACTACATGATTAAAGTGGAAATTTCAAGATTAAAGGTGACATTTCAACCTTTTTTGCACTGCGTCCCTATTTTTTTTTTCTTTTCTCTGTACCTTATTACGCTTCCCTATGACACTCAGACGGTGGACTACAGCTCACCTTTTCACAGCGACTTTGATATCTGACCACTTCTTTTTTATTTTGGGCACTGTGCAACTTTTTGAACTTGAACTTTTGAGTTTCTCCACCACTCGATCAACTTTCTTTTGTTGTTTATACCACTGCTTAAAATAGTATGTTTTTCCTTGCCTCCACTTGGTATTCGCTGAAATCAATCTATTTTCCCTGTGCTTTTGCCTTTGTATTTTCACAGAACACTGAACTTAAGGTGCTATTTATATTGATTTGCATATTCAAAGAGACATTATTCTAGGAGGAGATGGGATGGGGTGGGGCGTCAGGCTCGTGCACAAGTGTTACATTTCACGATGAGCAGGATTTATTTTTTTGTCCATACGCCATGTTTTAGTGTGAATTCTACACACGACATTATACATGAGGCCCCTAATCTCTATTTTCACTGCCAGTTGAACCCTCGCCAAATGCTCCATGTTCAGTTGCCAATTGATTTCAAAGGGCTTTTTTAATCAAACCACAAATCATTTTCTGGTATGTAAAGGTTATGACCTCTGCAGCTACTCTAGTTCAATTGGTACAGACCTCTCTCTAACAGTCATCAACTCTTCTTACTCATCCAAGTTGTGACCACAATAGGCGCACCATGGTGAGTTTTAAATATGTTGCCCAGAACAAGACCAACCATATTGAGATGGGGTTTCATTCTGCCACTTAGTAAACTGAGGAACTCCTAATACTTTAATAGCAGCTCCATCCTGCCATGCAATTTGTTTTCTTGGACTTTGTAAGGCCTTGTGTTTGACTGTTGGCTGTTAATAGGGTCACTACCTGTTATTACATTTTCAAAACAAACCAGTCAGCAATGTCACTGATTGCATCACAGACAGCCATGCTGTTGTTCTTAACTGGGACAATCATTCTCAGCTTGAAGGCTGTATTTTTCAAATCAAATAATCTTTTGTGGTTAAAGCAAGTATCTAGTGTTAAGCATGTCATGAAAGTGAACAAACCTTCTGAATAATGGAGAAGACCAGGAGATGAAACATCAAAAACACCAAAGTCAGTACTGAGATACAAAACTGTCTTTAGTCAAGCCAAATCAATGAACTGTAAATCAAAGTAAAAAAAAAAAAAAAAACACAAATAATAATGCAGAGATTTCTTTCAGTTATCTACAAACTTTGATAAAACATGGCCGGCACTGCTGACCTTTAAACCTGTTACATTAATGACATCAGATGGTGTCCTGACAATCATATACAGTAATCCCTCCTCCATCGCGGGGGTTGCGTTCCAGAGCCACCCGCAAAATAGGAAAATCCGCGAAGTAGAAACCATATGTTTATATGGTTATTTTTAGAATGTCATGCTTGGGTCACAGATTTGCGCAGAAACACAGGAGGTTGTAGAGAGACAGGAACGTTATTCAAACACTGCAAACAAACATTTGTCTCTTTTTCAAAAGTTTAAACTGTGCTCCATGACAAGACAGAGATGACAGTTCTGTCTCACAATTAAAAGAATGCAAACTTATCTTCCTTCAGTCAAAAAAAAAATCAATAGGGCTTTTTGGCTTTTAAGTATGCGAAGCACCGCAGGTACAAAGCTGTTGAAGGCGGCAGCTCACACCCCCTCTGTCAGGAGCAGGAAGAGAGAGAGAAAGAGCCACAGAAAAACAAAGTCAAAAATCAATACGTGCCCTTTGAGCTTTTAAGTATGCGAAGCACCGTGCTGCATGTCCTTCAGGAAGCAGCTGCACACAGCCCCCCTGCTCACACCCCCCTACGTCAGCGCAAGAGAGAGAGAGAGAAAGTAAGTTGGGTAGCTTCTCAGCCATCTGCCAATAGCGTCCCTTGTATGAAATCAACTGGGCAAACCAACTGAGGAAGCATGTACCAGAAATTAAAAGACCCATTGTCCGCAGAAACCCGCGAAGCAGCGAAAAATCCGCGATATATATTTAAATATGCTTACATATAAAATCCGCGATGGAGTGAAGCCGCGAAAGGCGAAGCGCGATATAGCGAGGGATCACTGTATCACAAAATGGCAGCACCTGTGAAAACCAAAATAATAATGGAAAAAGACACAACAAATAACTAATCATTAGAAAATGATTTTTTATAAAAAGCAGGTTCTCTAAAATGAAAGATAATTATTTAAGCTGAATTAGATGAGTTAAAAAAATTACATATGAATTCAAAACATGCCTGAATGGTGACCACTTTGAAATCACACATTGCCTCCAGCAGGGGGTGCATGCTCCCTGAAATTGTGTTCTTTATTGAAATGCAAAACATATATGAACCTGTATACATACTCCTTTGGTGACCATGGTGGAAATAGTCAGAAGAGAGAAATATTGTTCAAAAGATTTATTTATATATATATATATATATATATATATATATATATATATATATATATATATATATATATATATAAATATATATATATATATATATTAATTAACTTGCTTTAAAATGCAGCATTCACTCCTAGTATACAATGTAGTATAATTATTTATAAATACATTTCCAGGCTGAAAAGAAGTCATTGGAATAGCATAATCATCATCCAGTTCTTCATTGGAAAATGCTAATGAATGTATGCCCAGTTTGGTGGAGTGCAAGTCAGCATTCTTCTTGCAGACAGCATCTGGCTTCTAGATGGTTCTCCTCAATTATACATATTCACACATTTTGCAAATTCAGTAAATTATTTATGAAACTTGCCAGGTATGGATAACCACCATCTGAACCATGTTATTTATGGACAGTGCTCTTCTAAGACCCAAATAGAACCTTTTTTCCCTATCTGTGTACTGTGCCCCTCACTCATGGCCTCTGCCTAATCACATATCTAAAACAAGCGACAAGGAAAGTATTTAAGAAAAAGATGGGATACCTATATTACAAGTGATGTATGGGACTGTCCTAGGAAATAAGGACTGTTCAGTCATCTTATGTCAATGCCACGGCACACTGAGAGTGGCCAAGCAGGCTATTGAGCCTACTTGACTGATGCTAAGAGAAGGCAGCACTAAGCATTGATCTGCCATACTATGTTAATTTTAATAAAACATAAACATTAATGGTGTTTATAGCTAACTGTAACTAAATATAAAGTTACTAAAAATACTTTTGTGCCCCCTTTACCTTGGAAAGAAAAAAAAAATTGCTTTCAAGTGCTGCATGACATTCAAATATTAAATACTGAACTGAAGCAGGCCAACCTGCACAAAGCACTCTAAAATGTCAATATATAAATTTATTTATCACTACAGCACCTTAGATAAGTAAGTTTTCAGTGCTGAAGTGAGTTGTGCAGTGCACACTTAAGTTTCGGCACACTTGGAGGAATCAGAAGTGAAGGCAATGACGCTAAGGTAGTGAACTTTAAACCTAGAAGTTGCTACTCTGGTCCTCAGGGTGCATCCTTGAACAAGTGTCCCTCATTTTCCTCTGTTCTAGAAAGTTTATGTTAATAATTAATCTTGTAAGGCACCCTAGATAAATGTGTTATAAGTAAATATACATATTTAATGTATAATTTATCCCAGGTTCTGTGTTTGTCAAGTGCAGTCCATGGTTTCCTCTTGCCTTACAATCTTGGATTTGAGATTGTTCGTTGTGTTATGTTATTTTCTCCTTTGAACCACTTTTTTCTCACTGTCATATCAAATGAAAATTACTTCAAAAATAAATTGATTATGCTGACTAAGCTATATTTCAATAGCTCTTTGGTATGCAAATTATCAATACACTGTCACCTACAGTTCTAATAAAATTCTAATGTGTTCAAAAATGTGAACTCTGCTCGGCCAAGTTTAGAATGAGTACCACACCTCCCAATAATTAAATATAAAATACTAATCCTAATTTGTCAAAATCCTAAGAAACAATTCCTGGTGATGCTTCTGAGAGTGAGTGACTGTTGAACTGGTTAGACCTCACACAATGGAGCATTTTTTTTTTGTCAGTTATGTAAAACTTCAAAAATGAACATATAGACCCAAAGGAATGTGATTGTGAGTGCAACTAGTCACAATTAAATCACTCTTTTTACTAAGAACTCCAAGGGAAGGCTCTGCCTCACCAGCCCAATTATACTGTCCGCTACTGACACTTATAAAAAGTATTTGCTTTTTGTTATCAAAAGGTTAATTACACTCTGGAACAAATGCTGCCAGCCGCGTTTACTGTTGTGACAGCCCCTTTATAATGTAAGTGTTGCAAGAACATAGCTTACAATGTGCATTAAATCAGCTCTGTCACAAAAGCAGCCTTCATGGCTTCCTGAAAGGTGCTTTTCATTTGCAGAGGGCATTTTTAATCGTTGAGGTGACACATTGTGTTCAGAGCCTTTTTTTGTTTCTTCTTCTTCTCTGCTTTACTAAACAATTGCAAAAGCCAAGTGGGGGCACATAAGAGAATGTCAAGCAAAACAAATGTCAGCTGTTAAAATCCAACCTTTTCAGTGAAGGAATACTGTATCTATCAGCTAATTACGCTGTCAAAGTGTCTCTTTCACAAAGTGTAATCTGGGAAAAGTGGGATGAACCTTAGTGGCTTCTGTGTTAAAACTTGAATTATTGGTTATGTTTACCATTTTAACAGTAATCATCTTGTTCTTGAGTAAAATTTGTTTGCAAGAAAATATTTCATATAAAA